>NW_007727640.1:19865-22232 GCF_000696425.1 Galeopterus variegatus
CAAACAAACAAACAAACAAACAAACCAATTAATTCACCCACATACACACACACACACAAAAAAACAAACCGGGGGGGGGGGGTGGCGAAGAAGATACAACAACTATACTTTCATGAAGATGTTACAACAAGCAAACGGAAAGGACATTCTTGGGGGGGAGGGGAGAGAGGGAGGAGGGGGTGGAGGTGTAGGTGATGGGCCATAATAATCATATACAGTGTATATTGACAAAATAAAAAAAATAATAAAATAAAAAAAATAAAAGATAAAAAAATAAATAAATAAATATTGTGAAGTGAGTGTGGGTTGAGGGTATTGGACTGGAGAATAAGCAGGGGAATTAAGGCACATGAAGGGGATCACAGAAACTGACTGGCACATATGAATCAAGACATGAGTTTGTCCATTTGTTTCATAGCAAGAGATATGACATATGTTGTGGATATTTGTGATGTTGTATTTTACTTGACTGTTATACTGAATCCTGCTCCTTTTTGCTTTCCTTAAGTCCCTTTCTACAATGTCTAGAAAGGCAATCAGGGGAGTAAAAAGACATATAAATCAAGATAGATACAACCGGATATCACCATTTATTAGCTGAATGGTCGTGGATCAATCACTTCACCTCTCTAGGTCTTAGTTTTCTTAACAGTTCAGTGAGGAAGTATTACCTTTCTCACTGGATTCTTGTGAGAAATCAAGGAAATGATGTATGTTAAGTACCTAGAACACACTAGGCACTCAAACATGGTGACTATTATTTTTCAGTCAAATAAAAGTGGAAGTATATTGATGCTCCAGTGAAATCTCTCTGTTAAAGATACCTAACCATGCCCCATAAAGGAGAGCTGATTCATGTCATACCTGGTAACAAGCAGCAAACAGAATTGATTATAATTGCATCTTTTCACTTTTTCTAGATGGAGCCTCTGACCGTTCAAACAAAGTGGAAAGATACAGCACAAAAAAAGAAGGCAGGAGTCCCAAAGTAAGTGGACTCAGAAGAAACCAGATTTGACTGTAGATAAATGGTTTTTAAAAGAATTCTTGTAAACACGGGGTTAACAGGCCTCAGGAGCATAGTAGATCTGTTTCACGTTATCGTTTCTTGCTTTCTTAAAATCAGTGACTCAAACTGGGCTGCCCTTTTAGCCTGGGAAATCCCTAAAGCGGAAACTTGCAGGGGGGAAGAGGCCCTTTGTGATTTTCTCAAAATGAATCACCAGTGACTACAGCCAATTTCAGTGCTGGATTCGTTCAACTATGTTACCTTGAAAAGTGGAAGCACCCTCGCCTTTCCCTTTTCCTTCCTTTGTTTGCCTCCAGCCACGACTCCCTCCACCACAGCCCCTCACCTCTTACACAAAGACCTTCACAATGTAGAAGTTTCAGCAGCTTCCCGAGGGAAGAGCCCTGCAGAACCTCCTCGCCCCATTCCCACCCTCTAGTCTTTTCTGGAAGGTGTTGGTTGAGTACGTTTTTCCTCTGTGTGATTTTAATGTTTTGCTTTTCCTCTCTTTCAGTAACCCAACCCCCTCTGCCTATTAGCTAGATAATCATCATTTGTCCGCGGAGTTAGCAAATGCTTAGATGGATGAAACTAGTCCTCATGGTGAAGAGGCTCTGAGAGTCCTTGGTTAATTGTGTTAAAGGCAAATAAAGCTCTTTGCACATCCCTAAATCAGCTTTAATGCTGGATAGAGAACCTGGAAAGACATAACTAAACAAAGGCATCTGGTGGGATTAGATTAGGACAGGGTCCTGCAGTGGTCTATTTGGACCACTTGGGAATGTGTTGGGGGGAAGGGGAGCTGTGATCTTTTCCATCTTCCTGCTTCCTCTCTGTTCCAGGGAGAAGACAGAATTCTTTGAGAGGGAAAATCTGATGCTGGGACAGACTTTTAAAATTCATTCCAATATGATTCAATTCAGCCAACTACAGGTAAACATTACTATACAACCACCCTTCCAGAATGATACCACCCTCATCTCCTTCTACCCCTTTACCTTTTTAATAATTTTTCTGTAGACCATTTATCACTATTTGAAATTATATCCTTATGTTATTTTATTATACGCATAATTGTTGGGCCATGTTGCGGCGCAATCAAATCATAAGGCGCCTGCCTAAGTATGGTTCCTGTTCCCTAAAATAGATCAAGCGGTGGCCATCTTGCTGGCGTAAGGCCTCCGCCGCCGTTTCACGAGCGCTTTAATGCACGTAGCTAGAAGTCCTTCTTTTCCGGGGCCCAGTGACTAAGCAGTTTTTGCCCGCCCTGTCATCCCCCCTCTTCATAACTTGTGGCTTCCCCTGATTGCATAATACCTTCGTATAGCAAACATTATACGAAGTTATACGACAGTTTT
>NW_007727640.1:23263-56385 GCF_000696425.1 Galeopterus variegatus
CTCTCCTGGCTTGGTGGTGTTCTTTCTCGGCCCCCGGGGAGGAAGGTCCTGGGGGGGAAGGGCCGTGCCAGCGACACTCATCATCCCGCTCAGCCCCACAAGGGACCCCCGGCTGGACCGGGGTCTCTTCCCGCTCGGTTTTGTCGGCCTCTGGCTCAGGGAGGCCCGACACATAATCTCACTAGAATGTAAGCCCCATGATATGTTGTCTCTTATATTTAACACTATGTTTCAGGACTGTTCCTGGCACATTGCTGTCATTAAATAATCCTTTTTTAAAATCTGAGGTTATGTCTGTCCTGAGGTTTTGGTATTAAAATGCCTCTTTATAAAATGATATGAGTAGATGGTAGTTGTAGTAAGCAGGCCATTTTTGGCCATAAATAGTAGAGAAATTCGTTCCAACTGGTGTGAGTAAGAGGGGAGATTTATTGTTTAGATGCGGTGAATATCTCGTGAAATCCAAGGGCTGGGACTTGGGAACTTGCTGTGGTTTGAATGTGTTCTCCAAAGTTCATGTTTTGCATACTTATTTCCCAATGCAACGGTGTAGAAAGGTAGGACCTTTAAGAGGTGATGAATGGCTTAACATCGTTATCAAGGGAGTGGGTTACTTATGAAGGGGGGGTGGCTTCCTGATAATAGGATGAGTTTGGCCTTCTTCCCCTCATTCTCACAAGCTCTCTCCTCTGGTATATGCATGATGCCTTCTGCCATGTTATGATGTAGCAAGAAGGTCCTTGCCAGATGCAGGCCCTTTGACCTTAGACTTCCCAGTCTCCAAAGCTATAAGAAATAAATTTATTTTCTTTGTAAGTTAAAAAAAAAGAAAACGAAATAAATGATTCAGCCAACCATCTCTGAGCACCAGTTCTGGGAGTTACAGAGCTGTTTTAGGCCCCATCCCTGCCCTCCTGGAGCTGCCTCCTGGAAAGGAGATGGACATGAAGATGCCCACACTACAACACGCCTCCCTCTTCCAAATTCCACCCTGGCACTTAAAAAAACACCAATTGAGTGAACACACCACACCTTCACAAATTTTGCCATAAAACCATAGAAAGCGGGCTACTATTTACTTACTATTTATCTTTAACCAACTCATTCTGTTTTTTATTTAGCCTCATCCCAATCATTATACCTTGGGAAATCATGCATTGAGTATATGGTGACTTCATTACAAATGCGCATTTAAAATACTTGCATAAGCAAGGAAACCTGCTCATCTGAGTAGTGTACCATGTACTCAGTGCACCGCACATATTCCCAGCAGTGTGTGTACCGCCACGTGGAATCATAGCCATATCCTGTGCTGCATATAGTACGTGACAGAGGTCTTCCAGAGGCTGATCCATTAGAACCAGAGGGCAAGAGGGAAGCAGAGAGAGGAAGAAAGTGAGGGATGAAGAACTTCCCTGAGGGCTCTGAGCTGAGATTCAAAACATGAAGGGGAGTTTGCCAGGGAGTCCTGGGGGAAAAGGTGCTCCAGACAAAAGAAATAGAGAGTGCCAAGCTTAAAGTGCTAGGGGAAGGAGTAAAGAAAGGAGTAAAAGATTCATTCATCCATTCAGTAAGTATTTTATAAGCACTTACCTTAAAACCGCATGTCTGTCTGTTAGTTTTCTACATGATGCTGGGGGATGTACCAGGAAGTAGATAAAATGTCTTGCTCTCACGGTTGCTCACAATCTAGATAGATAGGCAATACATGCGCGTGCACACACAAACACACACACACACACAAGCAGATACAGGCATCCAGAGATAAGCATTCAAAGAGAGGGTATGCTTAAGGACCAAAATAGCAACACTGATAAGAGTTACTGCGAATTCAGAGGAGAATCTTCTGTAGCAGCACTCACTGAGAAAGGCATTCTGAAAGTGGGGGACTTTGAAGAATGGGGTAGAATTTGGAGGGTAGAAGCAACAGTTAAGGCTGGAGAAATAGACCAAGAGAGACAGCTGCAGTAGAGTAACACCATAACCTGTCTGCACACTTGGCCTCTAGACTGAAGGTCGGCATGTCTTCTAATCCAGGTTCTTAACCCAGTGCCCTATATGGATCCTAAGGGGTCTGTGCACTCCCAAACATGACATGCAAACTTTTCTGTAAATTCACATATGCATTTTTCTGGGGAGAGTATTTCTACTTTGTATCAGATCCTCCAAAGAGTGACTCAACATTGCTTAGGAGCTTCTGAAAATCTATTCTGATTTGTGCCTTTATTGTCATGCATTTTGTTGTTTCTTTAAATCTTGCATTTTTTTTCATTACAAGGTGAATCCAGTTTTCACAAACTTGAAGGGAAAACAAAATTTCTCAGGGTGATTATAGATCAACTTGCCCAATGTCACCTGGTGAAACCAGGCCTCCCTAGCAAGGTCAAATCTAATGTGCACCATGATCTTACCTGACACAGTATTCAGTCAAGTCCCACATGAGTAAATCAAAACACTCCCCAGCTCAAAGTCTCACCTCTCCTGTGAGACTCCCCTGTAAGAGCTTCTTAAATTCACAGTTCTGCCAAACACCACTCTGAGTATTGCGCCTGGTCACTGACCATGACTTGAATTTTGATTTTCCCTCTTTAACACCTGATTTTGCTCACCATTATGCCTACTGCTGAGAGCCAGTCCTTTGGAATCTATGGAAAGGAAGCATGCTTTAAATACCTTCAGCACATCCCATGTTTTTAGCATGATGATTCATTACAATAGTGATACCCACCCTATGTTCAAAAACAACATCACCATTTCAAAATCAATATTTATATGAACTTGCTTGCAAATTCCCTGCTTGTACATCACTTTTAAATGAAAAATCCTTCTTTTTCTCTTTATTATACAAGTGTAGGAGAATATTATATCCGAGCCTCATTTTCTCCTAATTTCATTCATCAACTCACGGCCAAGCTTGTTTCCTCTTAGCCCCTCCCTCTCAGTGTCCCTCTCCACATTATTTTGAAGCAAATGCCACATATATAATTTTACCCTTAAATAGTTTAGTATCATACAGCATTTTAAATAGACTTTGTTAAAATAGTATAGGCCACTTGCCAGGTCATGGAAAAGTCTTGTGCTACTCGTATACAATGGCATGTGAAAGAGTTTTATTTAAACAGTGCTTAGTTGTTTCTCTTAAATATTTGGTCATTTTTATGGGTAAAAAAAATTCTTTGATAGTAAAGTCTGCCACACTTTGAAGAATCATTGTTGCCATGAATTATAGTTTTAGTTAAGTCAATTCAGTGCAATTAAATATGTAAAGTCAGATCTACTATAAGCCTTGTTTCAAAAACATAAAGTTGTTCCAATGCCATGGATATATTAGGGAACAATTTGAACATAACTGAATTTCACGTTTGCTTATGCACAATTTCATCTCTGAGAAACACGATGAATGCAGAAAACGGCACTCAGCTAACTCTAACCTTGTAGGAACACACACATGCGCGCACCTCAAACATCCAACATCCACCTCAGCTTACCACATTGTCATGAGCCACACCCTCACGTCCAGTGCTACCAGTTTCCCTCAGGTTTCAGACAACCCCCTTCCACGCCTTCACAGTAGCTCACAAGCTGCAGCCCTTCCACTGCCCACCTCCACAAGCAAACTCCAGGTCTTTTTTCAAGGCAATGTGCAATATTGATTGTATTTATGCATTTCTAACCATTTAACATGGGTTAAACTGTGCTACTGCTTTTATTAGATTCCTATCTTTTTTCCTTTTGAATGTGTGTCACTAACAAATGTTTGAGTGTTGTATCCCAAACCCAGGGCTTCTCAACCTCAGCACTACTGGCATTTTGGGCTGGAAAATTTTTTGCTGAGGGTGGAAAGTGCTATCCTGTGCATTGTAAGCTGTTTAGCAACAACCCTGGCCTGGCCTCTACCCACTAGATGCTAATAGCACCACCTCCCAGTTGCAGCAACCAAAAATGATTATAGACATTGCCAAATGTCCCCTGGGAAGAGGAACAAAATCATGTAAAATTTTGTAAATGGTTGAGAACCACCGTCATAAACCCATTTCCCATAAGTCCTGTGCACAATTACTGCACTGCTTTGCATAGCATGATGGCTTTTAGGAATGCTTATGTCCTGTTAGAGTAGAACTAACCATACATATTATAAGAGTGCCTCTATATGCGTCCTCATACTAGTATTATTTACAGTATGCTATCTGATTCCACTCACTTTGCATTGAGTTCAAAATGTAAATGCCTGAATTAAGGGAATCATTGACCTTTAACAATATCTTTACTTTCAAAGTACATAGACCTTGAACCATACAGAATCTTATAACAAAAATAACATTTGCAACAATAGCTACCTTTTATTGGGCGCTGCCTAAGAGCCAAGCACTCTGTTAAGAGCATTATATTCAATGTTGCATTTAACCTTTGCAAGGGTCCATTCAGGGAGCCACAGTCTGTCACATCCCCCACCCAACAGGAGACACTTCTCAGAAGGAAAACTGAGTTCTTGAGGAGTGGAGTGATTTGCCTGAGGTCAGCCACTCAGCACGAGGACAAGAGGCAGCAGGGCACAGTGCCTCTAACTCTGAAGTCTCTATTCTTGTGCCTCTGGAGCCTCCTTTCTTAAGGATATCAGTAACTATTTACTGAACATCTACTTCTTTCACCAAAGAAGTGACTGCAGCATTGATAACACAGCAAATAGCTGTAAAACCAAAATGCTCAACCAAAGGGGCTGAGCTCAGTAAAAATCATATCACATTACTGCACTGAAACTGTGTGCTGACATTAAAGATAAGGTTCTAGAAAAAGGACTAATTATATGGGAATACGTTTATGCTTTATTTATCCAATAGCATGTATATGTATTTATAACCAGAAAAATACTAGAAGGTGTTATCTCAAATCAGAAAGCGTCATTATATCCACATACTAGGATTACTGAGGATTTTTCACTTCTTCATTTTGGTTAATCATATTTTTGAAATTTTCATCCAAGAACATATATTACACACACACACACACACATATTTTAAAGAATATTTTTCTGTTTTAAAGAGACAATCGAAGCCTGAGATAGCACAAGAGAAATAAAAGGGGAATTAGATATTTAATGAGTTCAAGTTAGATTAAATTCTAGAATACAGAAAGAACTACAGATGTGATTACAAAACCACTGTCAGAAATCTTAGAGAAATCAGAAACTGGGAGCAAGGCCAGGAAATTGGAGATAGGAATATGTTACTCCAGTTTTCAAAAATGAGAAAAATGTGGATTCTAAAAACTAGAAGGCAATGAATCTAGCATTCAGAACCCGATTATTAAACACATTTTATGAACATTTAGAAAGAGAACTCAGCGAGAGATGGATGGGAGCCTGCAGAGGTTCAAGTCATGCTGGCCTAACTTTATTTCCTCTTGCAATAGTTTATTTTTGATAGATCAATAAAATATTCCAGACATCATGCAATTCAATTCCAGCGGGAGCATTTGATAAACAGATGTGTGCTTTTCTTTATGGAAAGCATGGGCTAGATGATAATTTGATCAGTTCGATTCACAGATAACTGAATTGTTAATAATTACCACCAAAGACTGCAAACTGCAGGCCAGGTACTGTGCGAAGCCTTTGGCACACATGGCCTTGTCAGATGGGTACCATTGTTATTCCTGCTTTTAGAGATGGAGAAATGTAGGCTTGGAGAGGTTGAGTCATATCCCTAAAGACCCACACAGTACGTAATAGCAGAGTTGGAATCTGTGCTTTTAATGACACTATTCTCTACTGTCTTCCAAATAAATAAATAAACCAGCAAATAAATAATAATGTTTGAAATAAAGGCTCTAATTTCAGGCTGTGGGTCTTTATCCTGTGCAAAATGTTGATCAATGACTCGGAAGAGAATGTAGAACTGATACTTGTCAGATTGGCAGATGACATACAGCTGGGAGCTTAGCCTCCCCTGTTTTGAGTTCCACTTCCTTTCCTCTGATTGGAGAAATGAACCCTCCAACTGGAGAGGCTGGGTCAGAGAACCTGGAAGAGACATGGTCATGGATAGAAACCAAACTCCAATCCTCTTTTTCCAAAAATATAGTCCCTAAAGTCAACATGAGGTTTAGCCCTTTTAGTACTTTTCATGGACATTTTCCCTGAATAAGAAAGAGGCCTCTCGCCCATTTATTTCACTAGTTCTTTCAGCTGCAAATAAATCTTTCGCCAAAAAAAAAATTAAAAAATCCTTCTGGCTTTAAAAATAAAGGATTTATTTCTTTTTCAAACTTTCCCCCAAAGTATTTTGTTATGGAAGTTGGAAGGATGGAAGAAAAGAGGGAAACAGAGTAGAAGAGAGAGGGAAAGAGGAGATAAAAATAAGAAGGGAGGGAGGGGAAAAGGAAAAGAAAAAAAATAGAAGGAAAGAAAGAAGAAAAGAGAAAAAAAAGAAAAGAAAGAAAAGAAGAAAAAAAGAAAGGAACAAGAAAAGAAAGAAGGAGAAACAATGAGAAACTTCTTCCTTGTGTAGTACAATCAAATTCCTCTTTAAGGCGGCAGGGCAAAATTAGAGGGGTTACAGTTCCCCAGCTGTTTGGTCTGGGATGCAGTGTAAACAAGCCTGCCCCTCATCTGGCCCCCAGGAGGCTGGAACCTCAGCAGAGCCTGAGCCCTGCACTGTCAAACTGCCTTGAACTCTCACAGAGTCCACTGCTCGCTGAGTCAGCAAGAGCAGCCAAGGGAATCTGACTGTTTCCCATTTTAATTCTTCCGAGTGCCAATAGCAGAGTATGCAGGTGAATGGTGACGTCCTGGAACAATCAAGGTCAGCTGTGATTTGGAAACTGGGACACAATTCTCAGATCCTTCCTGACTCCGCGGAGTTTGAGTTTGTGGTAAGATTATTCTTAGCTGGTGTTACGAAACGTGCACGATGAGGATTTGGCCAGACATATAACCCGGGACTTGCATTCCACTGGGCTTCACTTTAGTTCTCTCTCTGATATATCCTGGCATATGTGCATTAATGGAATGCCCTGCAGTCATAAAAAGATGATATAGACTACAGAGCAATACTACTTGGCATGAAAAGATGCATCAGTGTATTGGTTACAGAAGCACAAGTGTAATATGACACAACATCTCTAAGTGGAAGGATTACAGGTGATCTTTAAATTTTATGGTTTTCTATATTGCTTTTTTTAAAAACTAATAATTATGGCTAATGTGTACAGAGGGCTTCCTGTGTGCTGGGTGCCATGCAAAGTACTTCACACGAATCATCTCATTGAATCCATGCAGTAGTACCTATGAAGCAGGTACTATTATCATCCTCATTTCACTGATAAGGAAGGATAATTAAGTCCCTTGCCCATGGTTATGCAGCCCGAAAATGCCAGAAAGTGAGACTCAAATCCAAAACCCACTCTAAAGCCCATTCTCTTTTTGTTTGTTTGTTTTTAATTTATTTCTTTTTATTAGAGCATAATTGATTATACATATTTTGTGGGTACAGCACTGACTACCATCACCTGTGTACAGCATGTGATGATCAAATCAATACTATTAGCATGAAAGGGGAGTTGGGAAGAGATTGGGTAAATGGCAAAAAGAATAACTGCGATTAGTAAAGCCCATTCTCTTAACCACATGACAATATTTTTTTCCAAAAACAATAAATGATTTAAATGTACATGTATCCCAACAATTGGTTAAATCCATTTTCAGACAAAATGCAGCTATTTAAAATGAACTGGCAGACAAATAGTTAATAATATGCAAAATGTTCCTGTATTTGATTTTGTGGAAAGCAGACTGCAAGGATCATTCTGCTGCATGTGCCTGTATGCTGTACATGCCTCTGGGAAACAAAGTATCAATTCTGATATATTCAATGCTACTCTTTCAGTATTGGGATGAGGATAATTTTAGACTCTTCTTTTAATTTGTATTGCTTTCAAAATTTCTATTATAGCGAGTACTGCTTTTGTAGTAAGGAAACCAAAAGGACAGGAGGCTCTCCCCCTGCCTCCCTGACGTCCCAGTGCAGCTGCCTGAACTCCCCTTTTGAGGGATCTTCTTGAATAATAGCTTCTCTTTCCCTTTTCTCTCCCCTGGGTCCTGCCACTCCACGGACTTTAGCCTTTTTTGGCCAGAACCTGAGCTGATTGATGCCTTAGAGACAAGGAGCAGAATCCATAACTTGCACAGTATGGGAAGAGCACTGAAAGATACGCCTGCTTCCAAAGTTTCATATCCCATTTTGTGTGTCTGCACATCGGGCCAGCTCCCAGGCCAAGGCCTGGCTTGTCGGCCAGAACCTGAGCTGATTGATGCCTTAGAGACAAGGAGCAGAATCCATAACTTGCACAGTACGGGAAGAGCACTGAAAGATACGCCTGCTTCCAAAGTTTCATATCCCATTTTGTGTGTCTGCACATCGGGCCAGCTCCCAGGCCAAGGCCTGGCTTGTCGAATGGAGAGTGTTAAAGACTCTTCACTCCCAGGGCTCAGGGTGGAGGGTGTCACCACTGGACAGCTGGAAATGTAAAAATCATGTCAAGATTTCTGCAAAGGCCTCCGTGAAAAGCAGCTGGGTAATTTCTCTCGCACCTGAAGGAAACGCCATGTCTTAGGGAAAGGGACATAATGCAACCCAAGCAACCTGCCCTTACTCATGCTATGCGCTTTCACTGAAATTCATTTAGTCATTCAAGAACTATTTATTGAGTGCCTACTATATGCAAATACTGTTCAAAGTGCTTGGGAGGCAGCAGGCCACAAAACTAAGTCACTATCCTAGGGACACTACATTACAGCCTGTCCATCATCTTGTCTGCCGTCTATCATCTGCTCATGCTTTAAGATGCAGAATTTTAGACCCACTCTGGAGACTTCCATGGTCATCTGGTGGGAAAAGGGTTAGGCACACTATTCTCAGATTCCATTGTGGTTTTTGGCATTTTTTTTTCTTTTAAATAACTTGTTTACAGTAATGTACCCATTTGTCTATGAGTCTTTTTCTCAAAGACCATGGGATTGAACACCTGGATTCAAATTCAGTTTTTATCACTCAACTACCTATGTGATACTGGGTCCATTACTTAACTTCCCTGAAACCCAGTTTTCTCATCTATATTATAGGGATATTAATATCTACCTCAAAAGATTGTTGTGAGATTTACAAGGGAAATGAAAACTCGTTCATACAAAAACATGTATGTAAATATTTATAGCATCTATTCGTAAGACTCCAAAACTGGAAACAAGCCAAATATCTTTCAACTGATGAATGGATCATCAAATTATGCTATATCCATAGTACAGAATGCTACTCAACAAAAAAAATAATGAATTGATACACCCAACAACATGGATGAACATCAAATATATTATGCTAAGTGAAGGGAGCCAGAATCAAAAGGCTTCCATTCCACAGTGTGATTCCATTTATATGACATTCTGAAAAATGTAAAACGTAGGGACGGAAGAGAGACGGTTGGTTGTTTATGGGGTTGATTTAAGTGGGCAAAAATGAATTTTTTGAGCTGATGGACCTTTTTCTTATCTTGATAATGGTAGTAGTTACACAATTGTATGGATTGGTCCATACTGATAGAACTGTACATTATAGAACTGTGTTGGATGGATAGATAGAAGGAAGAAAGGAAGGAAGAAAAGATGTGCATCTTGAAACTTCAGGGGATTTAATGCCTCTGAACCTTTTACCAATAAGAAATAGAAACCAGTGAATGAATTCTTTTCTAGTGGTTTACATGGCCTCTCAGAAGATGGTCCCACAAGCACAACTGATCACATTGATACCAAGAGTTGGCCAGCTCAGTAATGCACCCTCATATTTCTTCTTGCTCCGTCCTTGCTACATTCTATTTTTCACTCATATCTGCTTCTTGGCGTGACACTCCCCAATAAAATAGCACAGAATCTCTTGCCCTGTGTTTTGCTTTGAAAGGAACTTAGGTGTAAGCACTAAGCATGGCTGTAACTAGGTTCTTGCCAATAGAAATGAGAGCAAATATCATGTGGGTGGCTTTTCGGTCTGGGCCTTTGACCATTGGGCATACTCTCCTCCATACCCCCTCTTCCCCTTCCTGAGAACTTGACCCCCAAACTATAACCAAGACTTAGCCATGTAGACAAACTCAGCCTCCTAAGAGATGGAACAACATTATGGAAGGAACTTTTGTTGCTGGATGATCCGGTAGAAAAGAGACCCTGCCAACCTGAATGGCAATTCATCTCACACCTGTTACATAAGAAAGAATGAAATCTCTGAATTCTTTAAGCCACTGTATTTTGGGGTCTGTTTGTTACAGCAACATAACCTTTGTCTGGTGATCACATATTCTATCGTTGAAACTGCAACAATTTTAGGGATGAAAGGGGTGCTATTAATAATGATTCTAGAACAATAGTAAAACAGTCTTCCTGTCTGTAAGCAACTTCAAACTTATTCTAAGAAAATACTTCACATTTACTTGGTTTTGTGTTTTCATTACCAGGATTGGGAGGAAGGATGGAGAATGGCATTAAATTGGTAGCCCTGTACACTGGAATCCTAGATAAGCCTAAGGGGATTTCTAACATGTCTAGAAAAATGACATGAATAAGAAGAGGCAAGGATATCTAAATTTGGAGTTAAGTGGAGAGGAGCCTGTAAGATGAATCGTGAAACAACATTCAGAGGTGAATGGATGTGAGCCAGCCATGGTCCAGTCTCACACCCTGCAGCTGAAGACTATCTACAGAAAATGCTATCTACAAGGCCACATTAGTAAAGTTACAAAGCAGTTAGAACACTTTTCAGACAATCTCTGAGACATGTTGGACCCATTGTGTTAAGTTAGGGCCCAACTGATGAAGTGCTGCATTGAACTTGAAAGAAAGATGTTGTGTCCCTCCAGCTAGAACTTGACTAACTGAAAATGGCAGACAATCCAGGAAAAACTTATTTCGGCTCTCACCTTACTTTCTCTCTGGGTGATTTCATACATGTACATGGCAGCATACATTACTTATTTAATAAAACGTGTGCTTATGTCCCCCCAAAGGATCACGTATTAATTCCTATTGTAACAGTGTTGAGGGTGGAAAATCCCATACAGTAATTAAAAGGTGAGGTCTTTAAGAGGTGATTAGATTGTGAGGACCATGCCCTAGTGAATGGATTCTCCCACTCATGGAGTCATAAGTTGATGGTTTAATGGGTGGTAATGGGCATGGTTCTGATGGCTTTATAAGGAGAAAAGTAAGCAGGTTAGCACTCTCTTGCTCAAGCCATTTGCCACGTGACACCCTGCATTGTTCTGAAGAGTCACCACCTACCAACAAGGCCTTCATCAGATGTATTCCCTGGACTTTGGACTTCCCAGCCTCTGAAACTGTTAAGAAATACATTTTATTCCTTTGTAAATTACCCAGTTTCAGGTACTCTATTATGAGCAACAAAAAATGGGCTAATACAAAGGATTTTCTTTTTCAAGATGCTAAACATGCTACCAGAAAATCAAGCCATCAGGTGGATATAAAAAGAAAATGTGCCTATGACATTATTTTCATCACTTAAAAATAGTGGAATGGCTTTTGAGTCTTCTTAATCAGAATTAAACACTTAGCCACACTTTTCCTTCCAGTGCAAAACCTGTTGGTGAGCAAATTAGATTATCATCAAACTAAATCCTACATGCCTAAACATGACCCCAAACCCACCACTTCTTGTTCTGTTTTGTTTTCCATTATCTTCCCTGTCTCGTCTCATCATGATAAACATGATGCGATGTGGTGTGAGATAGGCCCGCAGCAGGTTAGTTAAATTCCAGGCAGACTAGTAGCCATAGAAAATGCTATCTAGAAGGCCCACATGAGTAAAGTTACAAAGCAGTTAGAGAGAGGAAATTTTAGCATTCAGATGCAAGAAATTTTAAACTCATAATCTGCCAAATAAAACTGTTTCCTTGGAGCTAAGTAAATATTCTCCTAGGGACAGACCTGAGGAATCAAACAGCTGCATCTATTTATGGTTTCCCCTGTGTCTCCCTCTCTCCTCTAAATTGAATCAGCTCTTCAGAAAGCAGGAGGGTTCTTTTATTAAGCCTTCCTATTCCAAGCAAGGGACAGAAGTGGTGAACCAGAGAGCCAGCTGCCATTGATATGTTCCAACCATCTGCTTCTTCCTTATTTTTCCCTTCTTTGTACACACATAAGTGTTCTTTCTTGTTTATCTATTTGTAGGGAGCAGATGGAATTACCATCGTCATTGTCATCATCGTCATTATCATCGTCATCGTGTTCATCATCATAGTCCATTTGTTGAACACCTACTATGTTCTAAGCACCATGTTAACAACTTTATATAAGTTATCCCATGTAATCCTCACAAAACTAATGAAGTATTGTTGCCCCATTTTTTTGATGGTGAAAGAGGCTTAGAAAATTTAAGAGATTTGCCAAAGGCCACACAGCTAATAAGTAGGATCTTCTAAAACTTAAGCCTCTCTCTTTTGAAAGAAATTTGGGCTGCTACGATAAACCTTCAGAAAAATTACAAAATAGGTGAAAGTATTTTTAGCACCCTCTTTTCAAGCCATAGGAATACCTACTGCCCTCTAGCACCTTTCCCATATCTACCAAGGAGCCCAGCAATTCCAGGAGTATCCTTTCTTAGTGGCATTTGCACTTGAATACGGTTCTCTTAGAAAACAAGATAGGTGAAAGATCCAAATGAATAAATGAATTTCAAACCATGCCAGCAAGTAACAGGGAAGATCTTTTTAGGCTGGAGAACCTTCCCAAGGCTTCCTTGGTGACTCCAGCTGCTACTTTCAAAATTTTAACAACCATTTAAGCAATGTCAAATTCACACACAAGACTTTTCAAAATAGGCTGCATATCAAACTTTCCAGTTCATTAAAATCAGAACAACAACAAAAATTCTTTAAGGTCCATAGTATTTTGAGGAGGGTGGCAATGGCAAAATTATCAATAGAATAGAAAGAATCAGATCCCTGGCTTTGTTATGATCAAATGAACAAGGTGGTTGTTTTCTAGCAAATAAAAATGTATTCTTTGGATACTCTTCTTCCTTGGGTCCCTAAGACATGCCTTCAGTCTGCTGTTGAAAATCTAAATCGTTCCAGTTGGCAGAACAATAAACTTTTCTCTTGGTGGACTACTGTGAGTTGAGTTTAGACAACGATTGTTCTGTTTCCAAAAAGTCGCTGGGGAGCAGGGAAGGGGGGATGCTTAGAAACTCAGCCAGGTGTTAGACACCTCCTCAGGGGGTCCTCCTCTGACAGGCCTTGAAAATCCAGGCCTGAAACAGACCCTACTGACTTTTTCCAAAGTTTGAACTTTATTAAAGAGGCAGAGGCAAGGGATTTTTCCACACACAGTTCTTCAGCCCTGGAATTATGGGTCTGACCTCTGGTCCAAGAGAACTCGCACGCATCAACCTCTTAAGACAAGGTGTGACTATAAAATATTCAGTTTTTCTTTCCATAGCCTTTTTTCATTTCCAGGAAGAGAGGCTGAATAGGAGGAGTATTTCAGTTGCTACTTGGCTTAGAAATAGTTTTGTGGAAAAGACTGTCACCCTAGGGGTTTTGTGTGATAGGTAAATTTTTCTCCTTCACTAAATGAATAATGTTTTAATATGGAACTGACCCTTAATGCAGACAATTCATATGCATGAATGATCCCCCTTCTCTCAAAGCAACTGTGTGTTTTGCTTTTGTTTTTGTTTTTAAAACCCACTAGGACAGCCTAAAATAAGTAAACTTTTGGGTGGTCTGTTGATATTCACAGAGCACATTTGAAATTAACTAATTTGCCTTCTATGAGAAACAGACTTTAATGCTGTTCAAAGAGCAGGAGCTTTGAAATTAAGTAGCACAAGTTGTCTTTACATACCCTCTGACTTGCTTAGGTGGTTGTTTAATGGCAGCATTTGCTAATGAAAGGAAGGATGTTGCCAGAACTGGAGGCTTTGACCTGTCTCCTATATAGACAGAATCTCAACCATCCAGAGTGACTAGGCAATTAACCATGTATTTAAAACATGTTTTTAAAATATGGTTATTCTCTGTCTCTCTTCCCCTAGAGTCATAGTTCGCTTCTCTCTGTGCCGTCGGCGGCTGACCCCTGTAGACTGAACCCCTGGAGCTCCCTACCCAGCTAGCTTCAAGTTGAGTTCAGCTAGAGAATGACACTGACGAAGTCAGAGGTGGGAGAGAGAGCCGACTCAGTATTTCTGCCCTCCTACTCCCTCGAATTCAGATCGGCTGTAACAATATTTCCTCCCCTAGTTCCTCATCTAAGCGATGGTCATGACTACTTGGATTTGCTAGTGCCTAGATACCTGCCACCTCTTGTATGTTCCTAAACCACACCCTTACCTCCCTTCATGAACAACTTATCACTTCATCCGACTTTGGGGATAGTGATGCATCCTGTTTACTTCCAGGATCCTGAAAAACTACTCAACTGCTCAGGAAGACTTCTTAGATAAACTCTTAGGGCTACTTTGAGTCTTGACCCACTTCAGATTGGTTCTTTTGGAGCATCTGACACTTTTCCTCAAGAAGCCTGAGGAATACTACAAATTGGCTTCCTTATGATCAGGGTTGGATCAGGAATAATCAGAATGGGAATTAACATTTACTGAGTGCATTCCATGTTCCCATGCACTATGCTAAGCACTGTACACAAAGAATCTCAGGATGCAGAGACTGAACACGTTTCTCAAAATAATTGGCTGCAGGGAGCAGAAACCACCTATAGGGCACTTACAGCCAAAGCCTGTTTATGTCCAAAGGAAGGAATCCTTTAAGTAATAATATTAAGTATTACTTTTGTTAAATATTAAACATTAATAAAAATAATACTAAAGGATCTTTTAAGAGCACTGGGTAAATGTGGACAAGGGGACTATTTTAGCAAAAATTCTTCTTTGCTTAATGCCTGCTGCAAATTTACTGTTAATTCTCATTCTATTTAATGGCAATGCCAGCCCTATTCATCCCCACTACTTGACACGATGAAGATGTTAGTGTTGAAGTAACTGTGTTGTTATTTTACTGAGATATAATTCACATGCCAAAAATGTTGCCCTTTTAAATACAAATTCAGTGGTTTTCAGGATATTCGCAGAGTAGTGCAACCATTATCATTATCAAATTCCAGAATGTTTTCATCACCCCAAAGAGAAACCCCGTATTTATTAGCAGTCACCCCTTGTTCCTTCTCCTCCCAGTCCCTGGCAACCACTAATCTACTTCCTGTCTCTATGGATTTGCCTATTTTAGCATTTCATATAAATGGAGTCAGATATTATGTAGCCTTTTGTGACTGATTGCTTTCACGAAACATGTTTTCAAGGTCATCCATGCTATACATTCAGTGCCTCATTCCTTTTTTATGGCTGAACAATAATCCATTGTATGGATATGCCACAATTTGTTTATCCATTCATCACTTGATGGACATTTGGTACATTCAGTGCCTCATTCCTTTTTTATGGCTGAACAATAATCCATTGTATGGATATGCCACCATTCATCACTTGATGGACATTTGGGTTTTTCCACCTTTCGGCTATTGTGAATGATGCTATTATACACATTCATATGCAAGCTTTTGTGTGGGCATACATTTTCCATTCTCTTGGAAACTGTGTTTTTTATTGCCCAATATTTTCTTCTTCAGTTTCTACAAATCGTGGTCAATCCTCTTGATTCAGATGTGCTTGATTTCAACTGTTGGCCCCAGGGGTGGGCATGTGATCCAGTCCAGCCAAAGAAAGTTGGCTTCTGGTTATGGAGATTGGTTCATCATTAGTGCTATGTTTCGAGGTGAGCCAATCAGTGTCCTTTGCTGGACTGATACAGCTGCATAGACTTAGAGAGAGGACGAGCTCCTTCTGTGAGCTAACCATATCGGATGTGAGTCTTCCCTGCCAGGAGGGAGAACCTATTCAAAAGATGGAAAAAAAACAAGGCTAGAGCACCGATGACATCATTTAAACCCCAGGATCCAGCAGGGCCTTAAATCAATTGGACTTCTCAGTTATGGGAATCAATGACAAATATATGGAGTTAAAAGTCTTAATATCTGTCTATCTCTCCTTCTCTCCTAACTTTTCCCTAAGGAACCCGCATGCACACATAACGATATCCTTACCCCACCATCTGCCATGTGGTTAGAGCAGCAAAACCTTGGTTATGTGCCCCCTAGAGGCTGGGGATGGGAAGAGGGACTCCCAAGCTCTCAGGGAGACTCAGGATTACTTTGAATTATGAACCTCTTCAGATTGTTTTTTTGGAGCTGATACATTTGCTCATGAGCTTCCTCTCTGGGGTTCTCTATATACTAACAGGCAAATTGCTTCAAATATATACATTCTGCTAGAAGGAAGAGAAACTGACCCCCCTACCCCCCCACTTCCCATCCTAGCCTCTTTCATTTTCTCTTGGAATCTTCATTCTCTCTTCTTTTCCTTTACCAAAAATAATTGTCCAAACTGCAAGTTCTGATAATTTTGGGGGTGATGTTTAGTCATTGTTTGGGTAATATTGTTGGTGTTGGTGTTAGTGGTATATGTATGTTTCTGTGAGTGTATGTGTTGGGAAAATAGAATAATTTAATCAGGCCCCCTTGCCTTAGGTACAGTTGGGGGTGGTGCAGTGCATTCTTTGTAAATAAGTTGTGTGTGGGTGGAGTTATTGCGCATGTGTGGTGCCCTGGCTTGGCTGGTGTTGACTGCCTCCAGCATCTGCTCTGTGTGGCCATGCTTTCCAACCTACGGCTCCAAGGACCTTTTGCCAGTTATCTTGCTCATAGACCTGCATGTGAGGGGCCTGGGGATGCAGCCTGGCATGTGAGGGGTCTGGGGACTCAGCCTGGCATGTGAAGGGTTCGTGACCCAGTCTGGACAACAGGCTTGAGGGGTCTGTGAGCTCCAGACCGAGCCCTAGCTCGACAATTGGCCCAGTTGGCAGGATTACGGGCAGGTAAAAGAGCCTGACAGTATGTATCTTGTCTGACACTCTTGATTCCTCAAAGTCAACTAAAATTAGGTTTAAAGTCTTTTCCTACTAGTCTTCAGGAAAGCTGAACCCATAGCCTAACATCCATCATAGATGCCATACTTTCCTCTCTGGGGTGTATAAACTTCTGATGATACACTGAGCTTACCAAGAACATGCAAAGTCAAGATAAATGGGGCACATCTTTACTGGAAGAATTTGGGAGGAAATTATGTTCAAATTAAAATGAAATAAATCCTTGAAGAGAAAGCAGAATTCCAATAAATTTTCAAGATCATTTGGCAGGCATTAAATGTTGCTTTTTCAATGAATAATTTTAGGGAATGCTTCTCGGTTCCCTGGAGTGATAATAATAACAGCTAATATGTATCAAGTCCTTACTATGTGCCAGACTTTATCTAATTTCATCATTGTGACAGCCCAATGATCTAGTTGTTATGATTTCCATTTTATAAATGAGGAAACTGAGGCTCAAATAAATTAACTTGTCCAAGGTTACAAAGCTAGTAAGTGGTAGAGTGCCAGACTTTAACCTTTATCTATGTGATGTCAAAACCTTCTTAACCATAATATTAAATTGCCTTTCTGTATATGCAACTTTTTTTTTTTTTGTCTTTTTCCGTGTCTGGCAACGGATCGCAACCCTCAGTGTCGCCCCCGTACCGGACCGGGACCGGCAACGGGATCGCAACCCTTGGTGCTGCCCCTGCGCCTCGCTCAGCCAGTGAGCGGGAACCGGTCTGTATGTGGGATCTGAACCCTCGGGCAGGAGCGCCGCCGCGCTTCCCAAGCGGTGCACTATCCAGTGCGCCACCGGGCCGGCCCAGCAACTTTTGTTTTATTTTTATTTTCAGTTATGTAGTTCTATGTGCTCATTACCTAAAAATAAAATCAAACTATATAGTATTATACAAAATAAAAAAAGAAAAGTTTCCATTCCCTCCCCACACTCTTGCCCTTCTATTTTGTTTCTACTTCCTTCCTTCCTTCCTTGTGTGTTATCCTGGTGGTAGCCTCCATGGATCTTCACCCAGGTCTTTACAGTCTGCACCCAATCTCTATGCCATACTGCTGAGTTGTTGGAAAAGCTGAGAAGAACTTACATACATTTTGCCAAGAGAGCAATCTGCCCAATATTTAACTTAGACCCTATTTAAATCAAATTCCTACCAGGTGCATCTGTTCAATCCCTTTGTCAGATTACAATTTCTTAAAAGTTAGAAACATAATACTCTCAAAGACATAGTGAGCACGTCAAGGATTTCTTTAACTCAGTAACAAGGAACACAGCAGGAAGACAAAGCTGGTCTAAAGGATGATATAAGAAACTGATATATACTTAGTTAAAAAATACTGGACCAAGATTGCGAATTTAAGTACAAAACTGGTTAATTTCCTTCAGGGCAATAAAACTGTAACTTGTGGGGTTATCTTTTCTCCTGGACAAAAATGATTTGCAATTTTCAGTCTTCTGCCAGTTAACAGCTAACTTTACAGAGTCGGAGCTCTAATTAACAGTCCATTTTAAGGCAACTTTACTTTCCCTTAGAGCAGCTATCTAACATAATCTTCTGTAATGATGAAAATGTTCTCTATTTGTACTGTCTAATATGGCAGCCACTAGCTTCATGTAGCCATTGAGCCCTTGACATGTGGCTAGAGTGACTGAGGAACTGATTTTTTATTTTAATTTATTGAAGAGCCACATGTGACTAGTGGCTACCATACTGGACAGTGCAGCCTTAGAGCATCAAATGAACCCTATGTAGGCTAGTTAGAACAGTTAGCATGACTTTGAAAGGGCTCATGGTAATCTTTTTGCCTTATTTCCAAGTTTTGGGGCATTTTTCACAACACCTTTCTCCCTCCTACATTTCCTCCCATCATCCTTTATTTTTCTTTGCTGTGAGGAGCAGGAAGGGACTGATCTGTTTTACAGACTGTTGCCCGCTTGTGGCTCCCTGCCAGCTTCCAGATCAAACTGATGGCTCCTCCAAGGACTGAGGATGGAGTCCCCAGGCACTGAAGTCAGGGTGGACACACACGCAGCTTCGGACCGAGGGAGCCGACGTGTTCTTCCTGGGAGCTGAGGAGCAAATGTCACGAGAAAAATCCTTGGAAATGGTTCTCATTGCCTTTCCCCATCTCGAACAATCCCAGATGAACTGTTCTTAAATGTCAAACTTTAATATTTTTAATGGTTGGGAAGAGCTTCTGGTAAGGAGATTCCAGGATACACAGGTCACTAGGTTTTAATTGCTTATCAGTGATGTTCCCCAAAGAGATCTTCATAAAGGAAAGAGGCTTATGTAATCTTTAAAAAAAGAAAAAGGAAATATGTTGTCTTTATGATAAGGCAATGCAAGAGGGATTTTTGTTGATTTGTCTTGGAAGAACTATTTATGAAATGATGAAGATTTTAAAAACAAAACAAAACAAAAATTGAGAATCCTCTACTGGTCCCTGGTATGCCTTACTCAAAAAGTGACACATAAGTAATTGTCTCTTAGGAAAATGTACTGCTTATTTGTCTCCAGCTGTATCACAGTGTCTTTACCTTCCCTAAATTAAAAGCCCCTCACTGCTAACTCCTAAGAACTTTTACTAACTCCAGCCATGGAGTCATTAATGCCTCCTTTCAATGTCTCCTTTCCAATGTCTCCTTAGCATCATGATCCAGGCAGTGAAGTTTAGCTTGCTTTGTACTGAAAGTTGCCTGCAGATAGCTTAGTGTTCTGCCCTGGATGGATTTGCCTGTCTCTGAAGGGGACTTAAGGCACAAAGATTCTAAGTTTGGAATCACTTTGCAGCCCTGGCAGCCTCTGTGACTCTATGATTTCTTCAATCTTCCCGTCTTTCTTATTCTCCCAAATAAACGAAAACCTTTACTGGAAGGTCAAGTAAACTTTGCTGTGAATCACCAGAAGTTCCAGAAAAGGAAAGTTAAAAAGGGAATCCTGATTGCTCTCAAATAGTCCTGAAATTTCACTCTTTTATTTTTTAAGCCCCTCATGCTTACAACAAGGGTTATAGAAACACATACAACTTATATGAACCAGAATGTTCATTGATATTTTCCAAACTAACTGAAGGCTAAAAAGAAATGGGTTTATTACCCAGTGCTATTGTTCGAAAGCTTCCTGAAGTGTATGTTCAACTTCCTGCCTCAATAACCAGAGTAAACAGGATGAATCACGTGTTTCTTTTAACATCATACACCATACTATGCCTGTAACTCATCCTTTTCACTTGAGTTCTCAAAATAATTTAGAGCTTCCTGAAGTGTATGTTCAACTTCCTGCCTCAATAACCAGAGTAAACAGGATGAATCACATGTTTCTTTTAACATCATACACCATACTATGCCTGTAACTCATCCTTTTCACTTGAGTTCTCAAAATAATTTAGTTTTGGAAATTAGAGATTGAATTGAACATTCAGTAGTTCCAATACATCCCCTTGAGCATGTTGGGGGATCTTGTGAAATCAACTTTGTGCTCTCATCTCATTTCTTTTTCTATTCAGCTGAGGTTTATTGAGTGCTTACTGCAAACTTGCCAATCAATGTATTAAGTGCTTAAATGAGTGATCTCCTTTAATGATCACGATATCGAGTTAGTAGTAGTATTTCCCCTTTATTAAAGATGAAGAAACTGAGGTTCAGAAAAGTTAAGTGACTTACCTCAGGTACTCAACTAGTACATATTGGAACCATGACAAAACTCTAAGTGTGTTTAACCTCAAAGCCTTGCTCACAACTCAAAAAAGACTTGAGTTCCATTTCCCAGCTTTGAATTTTACAGACCAAGTAGTTGTTTGACCTCTGCAGGCATCTATATATTTATGAGGGTACTTCAAAAAGTTTGTGGAAAAATAGAATAGAAAGATGATATAAATCTTTCCATGAACCTTTCAAAGTACCCTCATTATTTGCAAAAGGTTGGGGGTACTGAGGCTTGTGAGAAATGATTTCTAAACACTAAAAATGCTAAATACATGTAATGTGTTATTTTTTTTATATGTTCATTAGTTAGTGACATGTTTAGTTAATTGGATTCTAATTAATTGATATATTATGCTTAGATTATAGGTGGGAAGGCTCACTATCCCCCATAGGGAAGAAACTGGTACAAGACCTTCTGGCTTTGGACTTGATCCAACCTAGTTATTGAATTACCACGAGAAGCTCAATTAAAGTTGGTCTGGATAATGAAATGGCAATTCAAGCCCCTTGTACTGATCCCAGTTTCTACCCTTTTACTTGTTTTACAAAGTGTGAAAACATTCAGTAATCTAAATAATTTTCTCCTTAGCTTTTGAGATCATCTATGATATTGTTTGTTTAGTGGGCTAGGTAGAACAGTTAGTATGACTTTGACGGGGCTCACATTAATAGAAAACATTCAGTAATCTAAATAATTTTCTCCTTAGCTTTTGAGATCATCTATGATATTGTTAGTTTAGTGGGCTAGGTAGAACAGTTAGTATGACTTTGACGGGGCTCACATTAATGTTTTTGCCTTATATCCAAGTTTTGGGTAATTTTTCTTAACACCTTTGCTTCTCTACTTATTATTTCCATCTCAACTGTTGGGACAGTCTTCCTAATTTTGAATGAGGTTTTTTATGACTTGGGATTCTCTTTTCACACAGAGCAAAGAAGACCAAAATGGACTTAATGCAGATCAATTTGGTGTTGGCTGTATGTTCTTTGGAAACTAATGAAATGTGCCTGCAAGTGGAGAGATGCCATGAAGAAATAACCTTGTCTTCTAAAAGTGGCCTTGCTAGGGTAAAATGTCTTTTGAGGGACATTAAAATTCAGCATTTCAAGAAATTGTTCCACACAGTGCTGATATTTAATTTTTAGTTCATTCTATTTAGGGAAAAAAATTTAAAAAGCTTTCCTAGTTCAAACAATGGGTTCTTTAAGGAAAACTGCAGAGAAAGTGATTGTCACTTAGAGCTAAACTTTCAGACAGCGTTGCTGAATATTCATGGTGTTTAATTTTTAAACCTCTCTCAAATGGAATTCCATGGAGACATCATATTTAATCATCTAAGAGGCAAATCAGTCAAACATATCCACAGACATTATCAGAGAATACGGTCCCCCCACTGCATGCATTCCTAGTGGACTGCTTTTGAAGATATGGTGATAGAGTCTGTACTATCAAATAACTTACAACTAGCTAGAGGATATGATTGTTGCTACCTATATAAACATTTGTAAAAACAAAAAAAGGAGAGATGCCTGTGACTGGCTGGATTGAGGGGAACCACTGCAAGCCAAGCCATATTCTTTACTCTCTCAATAGATTTGGCTCTTTTTGCTTCTTTTCTATAAAGTGCTTTTCAGCAAGTGAAACAAGAGGTTTAACAAAGTCTCAACACTAGCTACAGTCTGAAGGCAAGCTTGAAAACTCTCCCTGGGTCTCATTTTCAAACACCTGACTTCAATGTCTGAGACATGCAGGCTATGAAGGAACAGGAGCAATGATTAAACAAAAAACAAGAAAACAAAAACCAGAAACATTTAGCTTGGACTAGACATCAGGAAGAGGTTAAATGAAATATATCCTCAAAAAAGTATTTATCCAGTAAATCCTACTTGTCACCATTACAAACTTGGGATTAAAAATCCCTGTTTAGGGACACATACTTAGGACACAACAATAAAGCCAAGTGAAGATAAACAAAATTGCCATCTGTTTTCATTTAAAAAGATATTCGACTTTCAATATTAAATACTGTAGGTCTGTTTAGAATGTAACTAACACATGCCTCTTTGGGAAAAGAGACCCAGAAAAGAAAATTTAAGCCCTTTAAAATGACAACATACCATGTAAAGAAGATAATCCATTAGAAATTTGATTAAGGTTTCTTTCTTTTTTTTTTTTCTCTCTCTCTCTTCTGAAAGGGGAGGAACATCTTGATTATTTTTGCTGACGGTAAAAGCAACACCTACTTCTAATCATGTTTCATACTAATGAAGCCACAGAGTATAGAAAATCAGCCTTATTATGATAGAACTTCTTTTTAATTTGATTGATGCAGAAAAGATGCATCATGTTGAAGGCTTAAAACAGCTTTCAGATCATACCCCAAACATCTCCTTGGCCCATGGGTGCCTATGAGTTGTGGGATTTGATGATTTCTTTTAAGATTTCTCTTCCTTCTCTGGGCTCTGCGTACACATCAGAACACTCTGTACCATGGAGAAACAATATAAATAAATCATGTAATAAAATGTCCTTTCCCAAATCACGTTTTGGCAAGAAGATGCTTTTTACAGCTGTCTCTTTGCTCGGACTGCAGATGCCAACAACGGTAGAACTTTTACAAGCCCTGCTAGAGGTTTGACATCCAGTTGAATTTAGATTTGGGGAAGCTAAAATCAGCATGCTTCCTTTTCATATTTTTGGCAGACTGAAACTATATACTTACTGCCAACGAACCAGGGTATGTACAAGTAACATCCTTATCTTCGGCCTTAGAGTTTGCTTCTAGAAAGAAGAAAATTGTTCTGGGAGAAAGACCTTGAGAAAGGGATACAGAGAGGGATTATTTATTTTATTATATTTGTTTATTGGCTTGGCCAAGAGAGCTGATTGCGTTGTCCTGGGAACAGTTGACCACAGTGACATGTAAATAAGGAAAGAGCTTGAAAAGTGACATGTGAGTCCTCTTTTTCTGCTATGCCTTTGCTCAGAAATGGGACAGACCTGAGTGTTCCAGAGGATAAGATACAGCCACGGGGGTTCGTTTTCTACAGGTGGCAGTGTTTTGTGAATATTGGGCAGACCACACTATTTGTCAACACAGCCTAATCCCCATGTCAAACAACATTTCCAGTCTGTTTCCGGAATATGGCCTATCCATGTTGGTTACCGCAAAGGTCAGAATTTGCAGAAACACATGAAATACCCAAAGGGATTGGGGAAACTGTGAAGGATGAGAAGGGGGAATCCACAGAGCGCCAGCCACTTTTTTTTTTTTTTTACTATAACTTTCTAATTCAGTTTTAGCAGGGCCATTGTATGGCATTGGGAGCAGAACCAAGAGTAGAAGTTAAAGCTATAAATTCTCTCTCTCCAATTAGTTCTAGAATGTTCCAGATCATTTGCTCTTCTACTAACTGTAAGTTCTTTTAGAAAGAGGTGGGGAATAAAGTCATCATTAAAAACAAGTAATATTCACTTCCTTTCTCTTTTCTTAAAGTGACCAGTCTAGGGATCATAGATTGGAAACCACGCGCGCCCTCCTTTTCCACCCCTTCCTCCCCTCCATTTGTTCTCCTTCAATAATTCTCATTAATTCTTCTACACTGTGCCCCTAATTCTTCTCCTTCCAATTTCTCTTCTCAAAATCTGCTGGTGCTCCCAATGCTCCTAATTCTTCTCCTCCTCCTTCTTTCTTCTTTCCCTCACTTCAAGCCTAAGCCTCAGCCTCAGCCTCCATGTCTAGTTTATTTATTTTCTAGTTTAGAAATTAGATCCATATTTTTTTCAGAATCTCAGAGTAGACCTAGCAAAATTAGGTGATGGAGTTTGGATGTGTTGTCCCCTCCAAAACTCATGTGGAAATTGATCTCCAATGTGGCAGTGTTGGAAACTGATTGAGTCATGGGGGCAGATCCCTCATGAATGGATGAATGCTCTCCCTGGGGGAGGGGGGAGTAATGAGTGAGTTCTCGCTCTGTTAGTTAGAGCTGGTTGTTTAAATGGATTAATGCTCTCCCTGGGGGAGGGGGGAGTAATGAGTGAGTTCTCGCTCTGTTAGTTAGAGCTGGTTGTTTATAGAACCCTGGCACCTCCCCTCTGTCTCTCTCTCTTGCTTCCTGTCACCATGTGATCTGCTTGTACCTGCCAGCTGCCTGCAGCTTTCCACCATGAGTAGAAGCAGCCTGAGGGCCGTGCCAGACATAGTTGTCCCAGAATCGTAAGCCAAATAAACCTCTTTCCTTTATAAATTACCCAGTCTCAGGTATTTCTGTTATAGCAACACAAAATGGACTAAAACACTAGGCTAAAATGGAAGAGATAATGCACCATTAAACTTTCTACTCCTGCCCCTATGCCTTTTCTCTATGATCACTAAGCTAGAGTTTCTTATTTTCTTGGGACAATCCCAGTAGGAATTGTTACAAACTCTATAGGAAAATAATGGCAAGACGAAGCAGAGTCTTATAAAATTGCAAATGGGTTGACCACATCTGTTAGTGAACAACCTCTCTTTCGAACCAGGAAAATAACTTTTTGTTTTTCAAGCAAAGTTATTACAAATAGATACCTAGCCTTCTGTTTTCACTTTTGAATTCAATTATACCTTAGGTTTAGAAGATGGTTAAAAAAAAAAACAACAACCAGTGACAACTATTTAATAAAATGTCATAAAATAGATAAAAATGTGATATAATAAAAATAGTTGCTTCTCATTAACGGAGATTGATCTACTGGCTAAACTGTAGTTTCGACTATATAAAATTGCCAATATTTGACCATTTTTGACATACAAAAAATGAGAATTTTGTGTGGTTCAATGTAGTAGGCTGACTTAAGGTAAAATTGTGATTTGGGCTAAGTATGTCTTGCAAGTCTTCTGAGTCCTGGAGGCCCACAAGTACTTGATCCCTGGCTCCTATATTTAATTCAGTAAGAGCCCTCAGAGTTGGAGTCTTTTCTCTTTCTATTGTGATGATATGAATGCAGTTCATATGAAGGTGGCAATTATAGGTTAACAGCTTAACTTTTACAGGTATACTGAGTATTTGAATTGCAGCAGGAGAATCAAAGCCTTAACCCAAAGATATACAATTCTAGCAGCTGTACTTGAATACATTATTGTGAAGATGGAGATGGCATTTCCCAACAATTCAAAATTTATAATTACTTAGGTCGAGTCTGGAGAGCTCATTACCTTCACATTATATAAAGAGTTAGCGAAGAAAAGTACAGCATACAGTGATTGCAAGGGAATGTTCACCAGCTTACAAGAACAATTTTTTCCCCAAACTGTAGTAGCACCTTGACCCATAAGTAAATAGAAAACTATATTCTAATAGCCCTTGTCCGTTCATTAAAATAGGCCCAATGAGTCCTCTACATGGTTCTATTTTTGCCCAGTTCCTATCATTATATACTTTCCATACTCTAGTTTGATTGATTCATTTATTCATCAAATATCAAAAACATAAGACTTCCTTTTTTAACTCATATTTTAATTAAGATATTTTATTAATTTAGAATTGTCTCTCCCTTCTGTAACGCTAAATTAGTAAGTTCCTTCTTTGAGACTATTTTTAATATCTTTCTTATTTGGGTCTGGTGGTGTTGGACTGGTTTGATTGGTTTGAGTAGAACCTGCTTTCTTTTTTTTTTTTAAATAGCCAGTCGGAATTTTTCTCTGATAAACAAGAAAATGAGAAAATAATTTTTTCCCAGGCTCTTTGGCTGATTGGGTCATATTAAGAAGAAAATATTTTGTATAGCAATAGTATGAAGAATGACTCATTTGTAATCTGGATTAGTGAATCAACACGGCAAAGGTATTGAGACAATACTTACTATGCCCCATATCACACAGATGCAGCCAGCAATTCTGCTGGTGAGGGGGAGGGCTAGCTGTGGATTTACATGTCAGAACGAATATCTTCGTCACCACTGATTTGCAGCTATAGTAGTAGTTTTGAAATTTTGCAGATCTGTATCTGAAACCTGGCTGCATCCCTTATTAGCAAGTTATCCAAACCCTCTCAGCCTCAATTTTCTCATCTTCAAAATTAAAGGAAATAATCCCCCTTCATACTGTTGTTGTGAAATTTAAATGAGATTAATGAAGTAATGCTTAAGTCTTAGCCTGGGTTCTGATACATAGTAAATGCATGAGGAATGACAAGGTTATTATGTGAATGGTGAGCTTGAACTCTGTTTCTGACAGACAGATGACTTATCAGGTATCAATCATTGAAACATAAATTGAAGAAATGAACTATTGTACTTGTACTCCTCTCTTCAATGCATTAGTTTTAAATCTTATGTAATTTCCCTTCTAATGGTAAAAAATGATCAAATATTAGTTCACATTGTCCAATCTCATGATAATAAAAGTTATATTCAACTCAATCTTACAAACCATAGAAAATCTCAAGAATAAGTTGATGATGGTTTCCCCTGTAAGCCCATTAAAACACCTATATATGTGTGTTTGTGTGTGTGTGTACATATATATATATATATTTTATGCAAGAATGGGCACAAACTTTGAAAACATTCATTCACTTATATTTCTATCTTTCTAACATGGTAGCCTGATCCTGATGCACTGATAGGGCCAAATGCCTCTTCAGACAGTTTGGGTTGAAACTTTAATTTACCGACTATTGTTCATTAATGTATTTTAATCATTTTTCACTATAATTGATCTAAGCGTTTGATTCTATTTTTATAATGATATTAAAAAACTCTCCTCATTAATTGATTGCCTCATTGTTCCACATTACTCTCAAGGCCTCCTGACAAAATTTGGGCAATGAAACAGAAAGATGGTTTTCTGTATTTAGTTAGAGTCTTGTGTGTCTTTTATGACTTCACAAGCCCCCAAGCTTTGTTGTGTAAAGAAATCAGTAGAATCCGTCATTGCCTCCAGCCCTCAAGTTATCCAAATATGAAAGCCCAGGTTCATGGATAGGGTAATGGAACAGCAAGCAGGAATCTTGGTTCCAGGCTTCCAATAGCCACATAAGCTAATGTAGACATCACTTAAGGGAAGAGTCAGGGCATTATAGTCCTAAAAATTCTATAATGCACTTTATTATGTACCAAATTCTTTATCTACACTATTTAACCCTGACAAAACCCCATGAAAATATGTTCTTTCTTTTTAAAATTCCTTTTACCAATGAGAAATGTTCAGCTCAAAGCTTTTAAGGCAACTTGTGATATTTTTTCCTGGATCTGAGAGAATTTTGGTTCAGAAGCATTTTCTGAATCATAGTTATCCCTAATTTCAGGATCCAGGCACAAGGCCTCTGGGGATGAGGCCACCATAGAGAGAATTTATTGAAGAAATTATATTTCAGCTAAAACCCAAAGGAAGAGAGAAAAAGAAAGGCCAAGATCTTCCTCCTCCTCTTCTTTTTTGTTTTTGGTAGCTGGCCGGTATGGAAATCCGGACCCTTGACCCTGGTGTTATCAACACCCCACTCTAACCAACTGAGCTTACTAGCCAGCCCCATTCTTTACTTTTATTCGTACTTAACTTTGGTCCCAGCCTCCTTTCCTTTGAGTTCAAACCCTATGTCAAAGGGAATTAAGCTAACTGACTATTAGAACATTGATGCAAGAAGAATCTAACTGGATCTTATTCCACTGTCAAGTTTGTGCATCCTGTCTCTTCACAGGCTAAGCCCTTTCCCTAGCAAGTGTAAACCTTGAGATTTAAGGACTGACCTTATTCCCCAGCAGCCCCAACTGTCAGCCTCAAAGTGTCCAGTTACTAGTGTGCCCACCAAGCCCCTTGCATCCTCTTGCAAACAGAGTCTTGGTGGGCCACTCTGCTTACCTTCCAAAGGCACCTTCAAAGAGCAGACATGGGCTAGGCCTTCAGGCTAGAAGCCCATTATCTTCAAGAAAACTCACATTTCATCTTTCAATGTCAAACCATATTTATAAACACCAAGGCATTCGTATTTAAGGAAACCTGACTTTGGTAGTGGGTTTCAGCTTAAATATCACCTCTCTAGAGTGGCCTAACACAATCAGCATACACATAAATTAGATTTCCCACCTCACCCTCTGCTTTATTGTTGTCTTACCACTTTAATTTCCTTCGTAACGCTTTTGAACATTGGTAATTCTATGCTTGTAGAGTTAGCTAGTTTCTCTGTGTCTCCCTCATTGGAGTATAGCTCTGTGAGGAAGGAGACCGTTTCCGTCTTGTTCACTACAGGGTCTTCATAACCAAGCACGGTGCCTGGCACACAGTAGGTGCTCAGTGTATATTTGTTGGGTGAGTGGATAAACAAAAACAAAATTATTTTGTGTTTAAATGCCACTGATGACTCTTCTGATTGGTGTAAATTGTAAAAAGTAGTCAAAATGTATTTGTCCATATTCCTAGGAATGAATGCTCTCAATTTGTAGTATTTTTTTTTTTTCTGGATCTGAGAGAACTTTGATTCAAAAGCATTTTCCAAATCATAGTTATCTCTAATTTCAGGATCCAGGCACAAAGCCTCTGGGGTTGAGGCTCTCACAGAGAGAATTATTTGAGCAATTATGTGAGACATGTAAATGTCAGGCTCAAGGTCCACACAGCCATTGGGTCCTAAGGATTCCACTTCTGACAAGAGCAAAAGAGGATGTGGTAGTTGCCAACCATGATGCTGCCCCCCAAAGTCCCTATTTGAGTCCCCTTCGATGTATAGTTGCTGAGACTTTCTTTCCACAAACTCTTATAATGAGCCTACTTCACACATTGGATCAGGAGTCAGGGCTGAGTTACAAATAACACCAAGGTAATACAGCTTAAGCTTGAGCTTTAAATCATACAAATTTAGGCTCACTTCCCAGGTTGGCCAGTTACTGGTGATCACGGTCACCAAGATACACATCCTCCCTAAGCCTGTGGTCCAATCTGTCAACTGGGATAATAATAGCACCTACCTCATACAATTGCAATAACCTTTAAGTAGTATCCTTGGCTAAGCATTTAGCACAGTGCCCGGCACATAGGAAGCACTCAACAAATGTTATTTATATATGTGATGATTTTAAAACTTGGCTTCAAATTCTTTGGTGCTCTTCCCATGAAAACATGGAGCTATGTCCACTCCCCTTGAATCTGGACGTGCTTATGACTGCTTTAACAATAGAGTGTGGTGGAGGAGACCCTTTGTGTCTTCCAAGACTTGGTCAAAAGGACACCAGCCTCCCACTGGTTCTCTAGGACACTGGTCTACCTTGGAAGAAGTCCCACTTCCCTGAGGCCACCATGCTGAGTAGGGCACAGAGGGGCACTCTGGCCAACAGTCCTATCTAAGTCCAGTCTCCCAATCATCCCCACCAAGGTGGTAGACCATGCCTCTTGGAAGTGGGCCCTCCAGCCCCAGTTGTCCATTGCCCCAGATGGTCAAGTCACCTCCAGCTGAGACCCCAGGCATCGGGAAGCTGACTCAAGCCACCCCACCTGTGCTGTGTGAGAGTTCCTGACCTGTAGGATCCAAGAGCATAATGAAGTGTTGCTGTCTTACACCACTAAGTTTGGGATAATTGTGTGTGTGGAACACCACAATTACCATTCATGTCTGTTATTACAAATGATTGTGATAATTATTAATATTAGTCACAATTATGTAACAATCATTAATAATTCTCTTCAGTAATTGAGTAGATAGTTATTCTTGACACCTTCTATCCATTTGCCTTTCTCCTGCGAGAAGCCTATCTTTTCTCTGAGACTTTGATCCTCCTGGAAAATCCTTCCTTCCCTCTGATCTTTTCCTGACTGGCTCTTTCTCATCCTTTAAGATTGCAGATCTGGTGTCACCACCTCCAGAGAGCTCACTCCCCATACTGGGTCAGGCCTCCCCTGTGAACCTGCAGCGACCTGTGAGATTCTCTTTGCACTTCACACGCCACGCTGGCTGCATTGCATTATAAATTTCTGTGAGCTCCCTGAGGGAAGCCACTGCCTTATTAAACACGGTTGCCCAGGGCCTTGCACTGGTGCAGGAAAGATAGCACCAGGTAGAGGCAGAGGCTGACAGCAAAGGCTCTGGAGCCACACTACCAGGGTTCGAAGCCTGGCTCTGCCACCTACCAGCTGTGTGATCTTCCCAGAGTACCTTAAAAATGTGTGCTTCGTGTGAAAGGAGCTCATGAGGCCTATCTTATTCATAAAGTTCCTTATAGTTTAAAGATTAAAAGATTTAAGGAATAGAAAGCATTTGTATCAGTGCTAGATACATAGTAAGTCTTCAGTTAATTACTATTCATGGATTACACAATAGTAGCTATTGGTCTGGCTCCAGAAAGAGGAGCAGGCCTTCTTTCTCTTCCTTATAGTTTAAAGATTAAAAGATTTAAGGAATAGAAAGCATTTGTATCAGTGCTAGATACGTAGTAAGTCTTCAATTAATTACTATTCATGGATTACACAATAGTAGCTATGGGTCTGGCTCCAGAAAGAGGAGCAGGCCTTCTTTCTCTTTTTTTTTAGCTCTGTTGGCAGTTTTCTCCTCCTAAATATTTCATCTGCTTTATTTTTTTGTTTGTTTCTTTAGCCTGGGATCTACTAGTCATTCCCAAATCTAGCTGCACACTCTAGACTCATTTGGGGAGTCAGAAAAGTCAGGCACTGCTCCCAGTGATTCCACACACAAATGAGGCCAGGGAAGCACAGCTTTAGCAAGGTCACTAGGCTGTTCTGAGAAGCTGGCCCATGTACTGGGCAGCATTTGGGAACTGTGACCTGCAATTTCTTTCCCATCTAATTTTAGTGCTTTCTCTTCTCACTCCAGTTTTCAAGGGGGTGTCCCATACACACAATTTCCCCTTCAAGAAGCAAATTAAAGTCTGATTAAAACAAACATCCGAGTGCCATTTCAATTTTTTTACAGGATTCTCACCTCAGTTTGTCTCCTTTTCTCATCTCATTTTGTCCCCTTCACTGGCATTTAGTAGCTGACCCCATCCTTGTTCACTAAAAATGCTGACCATTTGTAGTTAATGGACAAACAGCCTGTGGCCTCTTTTATTAGGGGAGCAAAACTGCAAATACAAATGATAAAGCTGTCCTCTAGAACAGGCACTCTCTTTAGCACATTTTGTGCTTTCTTCTACCAGAGCAGGGAGAAAACTGAGGCTTATTCATAAGAGAATGAATAAATGGTCAAAGAATCACTCCAGAGGGTCAGATGCTAATCCTCTTTGTCAAGTGGGGAATGCTTTTTCCTATTTCCTATTTGTTTATAAATGCCACATCATATATTCTTAAAGCACCATTCCTGGAGGGAGAAGACCTATAATTCTGGCAGAATTATATTACCCAATCACCTTAACTCAGTATAAATTTTAGATAGAAGGGAGATAGCAGAAAAGCAATTGTTAGGACATACCTGTGAGACCCTTTGAATAGCGCTTGGTGAATGAATTGCCCTTTATCTCTCTCCTCAGCAATGCTATCACAGCTTAACTGGCACTAACACAGCTGTTCACAGCTGCACACAAGATGTTAGCAACAGCACAATGTCATCCATTTGTCCTCTTGTGGTGCAGCTTAATTTATTTCCTTTGAGGATGGAGTCTGATATTGTGTTCTAGCAAGAATCCAATCAACAAATCTAAAAGATATGCACAGGTCACATTTAAGGGATGAGATGAGATTCTGTGTATGATTCTTCTCTTGGCTACCTACCCCTGCCCCTCCAAACATATCAAGTTCAGAACTAACCCTGATGGCGAGTTTGTTTTTAATAGACCCTGAGCGGGAAATAAACTGAAGTGGAACAAATGTTCTCGTTATTTCAGGGAGAGCCATAGGCACACTTCACTTCTCAGCTGGGTCAACTGATGCCAGAATGCTCTTCACAGGCCAATTCAATGCAACGTGACCCCAAAAATTTATTGAGCATCTACTGCACGCCAAGCAAATGTGCAGGGCCAAGAAAAGGCAATAAAAAACGTTTCATTTTCAGTAGAATGTAAGTTTCATGTCTTGTCCCTGAATGCCTTTAACATGCCTGGCACAGTCTACATGTTCAATAAATGTTGAATAAATGAATAAATAATGCACCTAGTAAATCAACCTCATAAGCCAACCAGATAGATTGGTAGCAGCTGCCCAAAAGGCTGTACCAAGAAAGATTCTGAGGCTATATCCAAGTTTAGTGGGAAATGTGACCTGATTGATTAGTAGTGTCTGTCAAGGGCACAAGAGGAGTGAAATCAAGTGTGCTACATATTCACCGTCCTTGGGCTAAATATAAGTGACACAGCTTTTCCCCCCCCCTCATCCTGCCTTTTCTCTCTCTCTTTTTTTTTTTTTTTTTTTTTTTTTTTTTTTTTTTTTTTCTTTTTCCTTTC
>NW_007727640.1:56983-79677 GCF_000696425.1 Galeopterus variegatus
CCTCGGTGTTGCTCCCGCACCTCGCTCAGCCAGTGAGCGGGAACCGGTCTGTATGTGGGATCCAAACCCTCGGGCGGGAGCGCCGCCGTGCTTCCCAAGCGGCGCACTATCCAGTGCGCCACCGGGCCGGCCTCTCTCTTTTTTTTAAGACCTTTTCCCCCCTCAATTTCTGAACCAAGCTGGGTAGCTGTCAGGATCTAATCAGAAATAAAAACCCTCTGCACTCCTGCTCCCCATCTCTTCTGAATCCCTTTTCCTCCTCCACTTAGGAGAGAAAAGCTAACAGATTCTGGTTTGAGCGGTTCAAAGAGAACACTGAAGGAAATTCCATTTTGCTGCCACCATGGCTCTGCCTGGTTGGTGCAAAATGAAAGAACAGGCAAACTGCAAAGTTCAAAAACCCAAGAGGTACAGAGTTTACATTTTCTTGGTTTAATTTGTATACACAAGGTTCATCTTATCCTTAGTGTGTGGGAGTATAGCTAAATAATATGCTTGATCAGATGGTTTTTCTGCTCTCTGTATAAAAGCACACACACACTTTTTCTTTCCTTGACTTCACACTCCAAGTTTTTTTTAATTGTCCACTGCATCTTGTTAAATAGAAAAACATTAAAACATAAAAATTTAAATCTCAACCTCAATTAACTAGGCTGCCCTGTTGCAATTCACTCTATCAAAGCCAGAGGAGCAAGTTCTGGCACTACTTACTGGGAAAAGATGTTGCAAACAACATATATTTTAGATGTTATATTGAAATTCATAAAAGGGCCCATCCAAACTGACATAGGAGTTCCAGGGGAGTACCTGTCCTTCCAGTAATTTGGCAGAAAAGTTTCACTAAAAACCAACTTGTAGTTACAGAAGCCATACCAATTTGCCTGATCTTTGGACAATTAGGTCCAAAATTGGGCAATAAAACAGAGCCAACTTTTTTTTTCTTTACATACTTCGTTTAGTTTGAATTTGTGACAAGTATGTATTACTTTATAAATGACAAAAAAGAATTGATATGTATATAACTAAAATATATATGGATATATTTTTAAAAGGCAGTGCTTCTAAAATGATATCTTTCTTTGAGATTAGAACACAATGAGCCAAGATATTCCAAAGTGGATGTCTTTGGACTTGCAAATATTTTTATTCTTCTTTAAAAATAAGCAAGTGATCCCTGTACCAGCCAGCCACCAAAAACAGAATAAAATAAAATAAAATAAATTAATTAAACTAAGCAAATAAAACAAGGGAAAAGGTATATTAGAATATGAAAGTTAGTAAGAAATAAATAATGAGATTGATATCCAAATTGCCTAACAAGTTATTCCTATAAAATTAATGTAAGTGATATAATATTTGATCTAATAAGATGCCCTTTTTTCCTATTTTTTTTCCTCAAAGTATTTGTTAGAGAAGTAAATAGGGATAGGAGGAAAATCAGCCTCAAATATATCTAAATTCAGAAGCTTATGTTTTCTGGGGATTTTTGATCTGAAACAAAAGGTGGAAACATATCATGGAACAGAGATGACACTGGGGAACATAAACAGCAGTAAATCAAATTCAGTCTTCTGAATATATCCTTTTTGAAAATTTGACAACCAAGTGAATGTAGAACAAATATATAATTGATTCCCGAGTATGCTAAAAAAAGTTACATAATTCATTAGACAGTATAGTGAACATTGGAGAATGTATAAATTTATTGTAAAGTTGTCAATGTTTTTACTTACATTTTAAAAAAAATCACCACATAAACATTGTTGCTTATAGTCCAGAACAATGCAAATATAGAATCCCTTAGCTACAAACTGGAGACAGTGAAAAAGGGAAGCTACAGAAAACCGGCAGACAGGAAAGAGAAAAAATTTTGCACAAAACATCAATCTCAAGACCTAATTAGTGCCCCTTGGAGACTAATTTTTCAATTAGAGATTTGATTCAATGCCAGAGGCATAAGAATGATTTCTTAAAATGTACTTTCACCCGCCTTTTTGCTTGAGGGTTCCATTTACAAGGAACTGTACCAAGAACATAAAAATTGAAGACAGGTGAAAGAATCCTTGACAGACCAATGAGGATGAGAAGGAAATAATTTGGGTCCCTAAACCTACAAGGGGGGTTTTAAAGACCTCAGTAGAAAATGGTTAAAGGTGAGAAAATCTATCTGATGTATAAATAACTACAAGCTATTCAGAGTAGGTCTCTTTGAACCTTCTAGATATTAGTTTGGCCCCAGGATTATCACAGAGCATGATTAAATACCATTGCTAACGGGGCGCGATAGTACATTTGGATCTTGCTGTGGGTCTTCCCTGAGTTTTTTCCCACTATTAAAGGAGTAGGCAGACCCCTGTGTTCTCTCCCTTCAGGGGGTTTGGGTTGTAGGACAGAAAACAGAATTCGTCTCAAGAGAACTCTTGCTGCCTGGCTTTTGTTTGCAAGTCTGCTTATTGTTTAGGCTGCTGTTATTTGGGGTCTCCGTTACTCGTATCTGAATCTAATCTGAACTGAGACTGAAATTGTTACCAACCTGAATGAATAGTGGTTCAAAGCAAATTTAATTTGATTTTAGAGAAATGGTGTTACATTATTTTTGCACACCAGAGTCTGGGGTAAAATACTCATGCTCTACTAAATCTGGAAGAAGATACAATTTTCTGGAGATGGTCTCAATGCTTCTAAAATTTCAGTATGCATAAGAATTACCTCATGAACTTGTTAAAATACAGATTGCTAGGTTCTACCCCAGAATTTCTAATGCAGTAGGTCTGGGGTGGGGCCGAGAATTTCATTTATAACAAGCTCCCAAGTGATGCTGATACTGCTGGTCCAGGAACACATTTTTGAGAACCAACTGTTCTAGGCCAATTCTCAAACTATCTAAGGTAAAGACAAGGTTTTTTTTATTTGATTTTGTTTTAATTTTCAATCTGACTTGGACTGATGCTTTTGTGAAATACAATAAAAATAAGTTACTAGAAAAATAAAATAATGTAAGAGTATACACGTACAAGCCCTATTTTTAAACTTATTATTTGAATTCAATAGACATAAAATTACTCTGCAAATTGCTACAAACGTTTCTGAAAGCTTACTCTCAATGTACTTACCTTATAGTGGACTGGTTACAGAAGGTCGACAGATGGGCCCTGGGCCCACAGCCCCCTATAGCACACCCAGCCTGACTGAGTAGCATTGTTTCAGAGGCTCTTCCAATCCTTCCTGTCTTAGAAATTTCTGGAGTAGAATCCAAAGACCCCAAGCCTAGGCCAAAATTCCCTACCCTGACAATAATAGTTAGCAGTCTTTTTTTCCTGGCTATACTGATATAAAGGGGGGAGATGGTGATTTGTCTTAGGGCTGGTTCAATAGTATTGAGAGCTTCCTAACACTGCTCATGGTAGAAAATTCTTGAGCAGCCCCTGCTGACAAACTTTAAAAGGAAGTTGTCAGCAAACAAGCAATTGTCATCCGTACTATGGGATCGGCCCGCCTTTTAAAACACTATTGATTAATAATTGGCAGCATATTTCGAGCACTTACTTTGTACCAGGAATAATGATAAACTGTGATACTTAATGTGTGTGCTTTACATGCATTTTTTCCCTTTAAGTTCTCAATGACTCCACGAGGCAAGTGCAATCCTCACCTTCATTTACAGAGGAGAAAAAACAAGGACCAGGAATGAGAAATAACTCACATGAGATCAGACAAGGGGAAGTGGGCACCTACACCTGAGTCCCATGCATCTTCCGGATGCCTGTTTTCAGCCAGCAGGCTTTACTCCTCTCACCCAAGGTCTTTTCCTGCAGAAATCCAGGACAGAGCAGGCTGCTACTTCATGCAAAGCATCCTAGAAAGGCACCAGGAGACCTCGGCTTAAGTCCTGATTCTGTCACCAACTCACTGCGGGCCTTGGAGAAGTCATTTTCCTCTTTGTACCTCACTGAGTTCTCATCCATAATTTTCTTCAAGAATTAATGTTCTTGAAAGGGTTATGAGACATTTTATGACAAATGGGTTCTATAGTCAAATGTATTTAGAAAAGATTTAATAGAACATTACCCTCTTTGAGAGTCACTTTGCCAGCATGTTAAGGCTCTTGCCATGGCTCAGAACACAATATCCTACAATATAGCACCTTGGCATACTGAGTATTTTAAACTGAAAGAAGTTGCTAAAATAGCAGAAGCAGGAACATCTCCCTGACGTTCTCTCCTCCATGCTCTCATGAAACGGGCCATAGAAACTAGATTTTCCCATACCCCTTTCTTCCCTGAAGCAGTCCAGAAAACCTGGGAAGGTCACTCTCTGACTCTTTCCTCCCTTCTCTCCTGAAGACCCTCATGTGACATGTGTCCTGCCCTATAGGCGAAGGGAAGGAAAGTCACATGGGGATGCCAGGAAAAATCTGCACAAATAGGCCTTGCTAAGATCCCCCTAGTTTATTACCATTAGATCATATCCTTTGGTTCAATGATACTTCTACATGACTCTCCATAAAAATACAGTTTTCCCCTGTTTCTTTGGGTCTGCACTTCTGAAGGCTCTTGTGTCAGGTAAAATTTATATTAAATAAATTTGCATGCTTTTCTCTTGTTGATCTGTTTTTTGTTGTAGGAACCTATGCCATGAACCTAGCATGGGTAAGGAAAAGATAAGATTTTTTTCTCCCTTACACTCTGAAAGACCCTGTGGTAAGAACAGTTTTGATTTTATATAACCTAGCATTTCCCAAAAGTCATTTATCAGAGAAACCTATTTTCATAATACAACTAATGTCTTAAATAACCATGGATACTCATGGAACACAGTTCTGGAAGCAATATCCTAAGGTTTTTTCCAGTTCCGGAATTCTGTGACTGGTGCTCTTGCTCATATAGAATAGGAAAAAAATGCCAAAAATAATAACAAAAACAATAATAATAGCCAAACCTTATGGAAAGTGTTATCATTAACTAAGTACTGAATGGAGAAACCCAGACACTAAATGCTTTATGTATACTAACTCATTTAGTCCTTATAACCCCTTATTATAGTAATTATAGACATTATTATCCCCATTTTACAACCAAGGAAACTGAGGCCCTGAAAAGAGCAATTACATGTCTCTCAAACTAAACTCTTTCATTAGGACTTACGTTTTCCTGCATGCCCTAAGGAGAATGTTAAGTAACAAAAAGAAGCAAGACCATTTATATTTTCATACATGTCTCTCAAACTAAACTCTTTCATTAGGACTTACGTTTTCCTGCATGCCCTAAGGAGAGTGTTAAGTAACAAAAAGAAGCAAGACCATTTATATTTTCATTTTTTTTTTTTTTTGCCCCGTGTGCTCGTGCTTCATTTGCATACCAAAAGCACGCTAGAGTGACTGTAATCTGCACCGTTTAATGTTTCTGATTTTCTTTCCCTCTCTCTCTGTTTAGCCTGTCTCACAGCCATTACCCTCTTGATCAAGTTACAGACAAAAGCAGCCTTCAAATTAGGCCTATTAAGATTTGTTTTTAATGAGGAGATAATTTCTCTAACAACACAAGCCAGATTCGTTTGGGTCTGATTACACAATCAGGCCATCTTGCAGAAAGGAAAAGAAAAGCAGAATTTTGCTTCATCTTCAGAGTTCAGCCAGTCTGATTAACTTCATGCCACTTAAAAGCACAAAGCAAATACAGTACTGGGGACTTCTGAGTGGTGAAGCAATTACATAGACTCTGCTTGGTGTGACAGTGGGAGAGTTTCTATTTCAGAGAGTCAAAGTTCTAGGAAGGCAAATACTCAGATTCATAATATTGGAAATCACAGGAGGAGAGATAAATGTGTTCTTCCTACCAGGGTGGGCTGTGTTGCTTTCCTCAAATTCACTTGCCAGCTCTCCTTGTCCTTCGGGAAGGAATGCCCTGTGTTACTCCAGTAAAATGATGTGATGATTAACCCCCAGCCTTTTGGGATCCTCTGCATGCTTTTTATTTTCATTTTTGTTATAATAAATAAAATAAAACTAATCTTTTCCATTCACTTTCTAAATGTTCTTCCTCCAAATCATTTTTAGATATGTTTATATCCTCTTCATAAATATTTTTTAAGTATCGGATTAAGAAATCTTTATCTGTACCTTAATAAATAGTTCAACCAACCATCTCTTTATACTTAAAGTCATCCATTCACCTGAAACTCTTTTACAATAATACATAACAAGGAAAATTAGTTTGGGCCATCATAGACTCAGTATTCCCCAATATGGGTCCAAAATCTCTTTTATTTCTCATTGTAGCCCCACAATGAAGAAATGTGATAAGCCTTGTTAAAGATTTCAAGTTGCTGAACAACTTCAAATGGTTGAAGTTGTTTGCGCAAAATTAAACTTAGCGTGAATGTCAAGGAATAGCTCTTGACCATCAGCAGGGGATATGAAAGAATTCTGTAGCAAGAACAACAGTTAGTGACACTGCGCATGACTCTACATGGAGAGCTGGACACAGCCAAATGTTTTATTTGTTCTGTATTAACATGGCAAGAACCATCATGTAGCATTTGGGGGCTGAGTGAACGAATCACGGGAAATAAGATGGCCCAAAATAGGAGGCCAAATCTAACTTGTCCTTGAGCACCATAGTTTTATTTGTTCTGTATTAACATGGCAAGAACCATCATGTAGCATTTGGGGGCTGAGTGAATGAATCACGGGAAATAAGATGGCCCAAAATAGGAGGCCAAATCTAACTTGTCCTTGAGCACCATAGCCCCCCCACATTCTAACCTGACACCCACAAAGGCACACACTCACACCCACACATCTGACTCAGCTGGTCACTTGTACAAAGCAAGTGTCCAGTAAATGCAGTCTCCTATCTCAGTTTTTTCCTGATTGCAATCCTTTTCACACACTATTCTGGATTTCTAGAATTCTATTTACTCAAACATTCACATGGCTCACTTTTTCTTTTCCTAGTTCAAATAAATCATCAGAGCAGCTTTCCCTGGGCACAATTTCTAGTGCAAATCTACCCAAACCCTATTATTCTCCATCTCTCCTTCCTTGTCATCTTCAAACGCAACACTTATTTGATTTATTCTTTTATTATTTTTAAACCTGTATTCTTTTTTACAGTGTATGATCTTTGAGGGTAGAAAAATATCCATCTTGTCCACTGCTATATCTCCTACCCATATAGAATGTGATAAAATAGACATTTTATGTTTTCTTTGCTAGTAAGAGTGTATTTTCTTGCTCATATCTCAATGGCCATTTTGATTTTCATTTCCTACTATGATTTCCCTCACTGGAGCAAAAGTTGAGTTTTATGAGGATCTCAATTCCTTCCTTTAATAAATTCCTTTCCCTTCCTTCCCCCATATATTTTGAGTTTGATTTTACCCACTGCCTCTCCATGAGTGTTGTAGGTAAAGACCTTGGAGAACTCTATCCTATGAGACTTCACTTAATATTTCTCCCAGATGAACTTACTGCCTCACAAAAGGACTCTTTGTCTTTCGAATTTAACTGGCTCTTTGTCTAGGCTGGTATCCAGCACCACAGGAGTAAAATGTCAATGCTCTCTATTTAATCAATGTTTTATTCTTGGCTTGTATTTCAATAGGGGCGATGAAACGGCAATTCAAATGTCGTTGCAGTTATATATTTTTTTTTGTCCCTTTTTAATTCCTGGTCTATGTTATGTGAATCTCAGTAATTTGAATTTATTTTCAATCTGGACAAATCCCTTGGAGAAATGTGCTATTCATTTGCTAAAAGACACAACAGCTGTGCTGACATGACACCAAAACCAAGCCTCTCTCTCCCCTAACCAAAGAGGTCATTTTATTACATTCAGCTTTTTTCTTTTTTTTTAAGTCAAAATTGCCAGACTCTATTGTTCGTAGACCAATGTTTCCCAAAGTTCATTTTGTGGAACACTAATCTGTAGTGATATTTTGCTAAAAATGGTTTCAATGGGCCAAAGAGTTTGAGAAACCTAGTGTTAGCATATTAAAGACTATGAGAAGACCTATTAGAAAATCAACTGGTTTAATTTGCTTTAACTTTTAGAAGTTTCTCAATTTATTCACTGTTGCAAGGGTTCACAAACTGTGGTCTGCAGACCTCCTAGGAACTTGTTAGAAATGCAAATTATTGGGCATCACCACAGACCTACAGAATCCAAAACCGTAGAGGAGAGGGAGGGTTAGCAATCTGTGCTTTCACAAGCCCTTCAAAAGTGATTTTGATGTATGCACAAGTTTGAGAACCACTGCAATATTGAATCTTCCTACTGAGACCAGCTTGGAATATCTTAAGGCCACTGTACTCAAATTATCTGGGAAATTATTCAGTAGGTCTGGGTTATAGCCTGAGATTCTGCATTTCTCAAAAGTTCTCAGGTGACATTGATGTTGCAGGATCATGGAGGACACTTTGAGTTAGCAAGGCCTTCAGACACTTCCAAGCCAGAGGAAGCACAGCTAACATTCATGGAGAAGAATATTTAGATAGATTCTTATAATAGAAATCACAGGCAAGGTCTCCAATTGTCCATCTGGCCAGTCCTCTTCCAGCTATCAGCTGAAAGATGAATGGACGTGACAACAGGATATCCCTCATCTGGCCACACCAGGTGTTCAAAGACAGACACATGGCAAAAGAAGAGGTGAGGCCAGAGATTCTTGAGTATGGGAATTTCTCTTGCACTTACAAGTGCACAAGTAATGCTATGTGGTCTTGGGTAGGTTACATCACTCCTGAAAGATTCAATATACGTATCTGTCAATTGGAACTATTAATAGCACTTGCCCGACTAGTTGTATAGAAAGTTAAGTATGACATTGCACATAGCATATTTAATAGATGATGATGATCATGGTCCTATTACACTGAAACATCCTAAAGTCAGCCTGATCATTCTATGGAGAAAAAGAATGAGGAAGCAAAATTCAAGTCATCTTATTTTCCCTCTGGGCCTGGGGAGTGCAAACTATGTATTTTCAACTTGATTCTCTTCTTACAGCTCCATGTGTCAAAACCACCTATCTTGACATCCACCAGATTACTAACTGTGGGGTTTGTGAGTAGTAGAATTGCCACTGATAGTTATTTCTTCTTTATAGTATGACTGGGATAAAAATAGCCCTGTAGAGGGGTTACAATCGTCCCTTGCATCAGAAAATTCCAAGGAAGATTGAGCATCTGCCTGGGCTCCAGGCCTTTTGTTGTGTGGGTCTCAGTAACAGGTAAGGCAGCCAGAAGGAAGGAAGTTACGTGGATCCAGCTGGAAAGGCCAGAGAACCACGTGTGGAAGGACTGAGTGCATGGATATGGAAGCATGGGCAGGCGGAGGAGACAGGAAAGCCGGCAGGGCTGGAGGTGGGAGTAGAGCTTGAGAGAGAAGAAGGGAGATTGCGAAAGAGCAACTGCTGAGATGAGAGAATCTGATAAGTGGGTGAAGAGGAATTTAAGGGCACTTCAGAGGTCATGAACTACATTTCCTGTCTCCACACCTCTTAGGGAGATTTTGGTATAGAGCTAAATTTACTTTCATTGATTTTTGGATGTCAGGCTTGTGTCTTTGTTGACTGTGACAACAAGCTGACACTGACCTTGAGGTAATTTGATATTATTTGAGTAACATGTGTTTTCTTATTTTATAAATATAAATATTTATTACATTTATCATAATACCCACTCCCTTAATAAAGGAAGTATTCCCTTAAATTTTGAATACCTAGATAGACTTGTCTAAATTAGCGATTCCCATTTAGGGGCTATTTCACCCCCCAGAGGACATTTGGCAAGGTCTAGAGATAATTCTGATTGTCACAACTGGGGGTGTGTTACTGGTATCTAGTGGGTAAAGGCCAGAGATGCTATTAAACATCCTGTCATCACAGGACAGTCACCCATAACAAAGAATTATCTAGTCCAAAATGTCAATAGTGCCGAGTTTGAGAAATTCTGGTCTAAATTATTAGAAATTTTCCTTCCTTCATTTCAATGCCAGTGTATAATTTAGATAATTCCTCTGGATGTCATTTATGCACTTTTAATAATCATAATTCTAGGGGAAAATATTTTATATATCACAAAAAAGTTTATTCTTAGGAAATTTTTCCTTCCATCTTATTATCTGCCACAGTAAATACCCTTAATAAACTACCAATTTTCCCTAAAGACTCCTGCTATGATAATGAGTTCAATTAACCAATAAACAAAATGCCCAATTTGACATCAGCTATTTTTGAAATTTTCTGGCCAGTAACAAAATGTATGCTGACTGTCACCTGACTTGCATGACTAGTGTTTTCCATGAAACTGCCATCTTGAAGAAGCATGGCTGAGCATTTGAAGAGGCAGTGATGCCAAGTAGAACAGACCTTGTCTAGTCCTCCTGAGCTTTTTCTAGGCCCAGCTCTGCCACCTGCGAGCTCATGACCTTGGACAAGTCATGTGACTTCTCTGAAGCGTGACTGCCTCATCTGTAAAATTAGTAGGAATTAGATTAAGCCCACTCTGATACTCCTTCTGGTTCACTCTAAACTCTGGTTGAAAGCTTTCTCCTCATGAGAAATAGTGCCTTTCGGTTGACCTTTGGAGGAGTATTAAATAAAGTTCAGGTCAGCCTCAAGTTCAAGGAAGTGCTTGTACTATTCTGAAAAAGTAAGAAAAAAAAAAAGAGAAGAGTATGGCAAGTTGCCATTGTCAAAATGAATATTTCTAAATGGGAAGTCAGAATTTTCCCCTCCTAAGATGAATCTGCATCCAAAGTGAATTTGAAAAATAGTAAAATGTAGATTCCCACAGCAAACAATGAATCAAAACTAACATCTGTTGGACTTTTTTTTTTTTTTTAAAGTCAGGCCAACATCTTATTATAAACCATGGCCAGTAGACTCATTCACTCCCCTTATTATTCCACTTCCAAAAACAAGCAAAATAAAACTTAAGAAACCAAAAAACAATAACAACATAAAAACAATTTGCATTGACTTCATTATAACAGAATGTAAACTGAAACACATCTTTGAAGTTCCCTGTGCAGATGGTGGGTCCCGGCTCTCCCTTGGTAAATGCAAAGCAAAAAAGGGACTGAACCACAGGAAGCTGAGGAGACCACAAATATCTAGCACCACAGAGATGTCCCAGAACTGCCACTGACAAAAATGAAATACATTAAACTGATGCTGCTTTCTGAAGCAGTCCGTTTCTCGGCCTTCTGAGGCATGCCCTTCTTTTAACTGGAACTTGTCAGTTAGGTTCTTACGTATCAGCAATAGGATTCAGCCATTTTTTAGTGGGAGAGATGGATTTGTGCGGCTTTGTTGAAGTCTACCAGCTGGTTCCCACGGTGACTGGTAGCAGGCAGCTGTAAGAAGACTTCCTGAGGTCTGGAGTCACGTTGGGCAAACTTTTTTGACCTCAACACATAGTTAGAAATATATTTCGCATTGTTACTGTACAAATGCACACACAACCACACAAACTCACACAATAATCTACGTAAGAGTTTCATGAACCAAACCTTTATATGTACAGTGTGAGATAACATTCTCTATCCCCTTCTCTTCTTTTTTTCTTCCTTCATCTTCCACACAATAATCTACGTAAGAGTTTCATGAACCAAACCTTTATATGTACAGTGTGAGATAACGTTCTCCATTCCCTTCTCTTCTTTTTTTCTTCCTTCATCTTCTTTTTTTTTTTTTTTTAAATACTGTCTGTGATCCATTACATTGATTTCATGACCCTCTAGGGGGTCATGACCCAGCTTAAAAAAAGTATCAATCGTGAGTACAATTTCCAGTAATAGTAACATTGATTGGCCTAACCTTAATCTCACATCTCAAGCCTGCAAACATGCCATTCTCCACCCAGTCTCTGGAGTGATGTTTTCAAAGTGCAAAATGGATCACATCTTTCTTTTTCTTAAAACTCTTGGGTGGTTCCTCATTGTTCTTAAGCTAAGTGCCTTAAGGTGGGTTATTACAAGGCTCTTGGGTACACAGTCACCACTCAACATCTCCAGCCTTAACTCTTGATAGAAACTTCATCTTTGACCTCTGCTTTCCCATAACACACACACACACACACACACACACACTTCCCCAAAGTACCAAACTCTCTCTGATCTCTCTTGCAGTTGGGCCTATATTCCAGTTCCTTCCGCCCAGATCACTGTTCCTACCCCTACTCTCTCATTCTCTTATTTGTCTAGACAATGCCTACCCTCCCTCAGGCTGAGAAGCCTACCCCTTGATGAAACCAGAATGGCAAGATGTTGATAAGGTTGACAAGTTATATTATTTTCTTGGCTTTTGTGTATGTTTGCATATTTCCATAATAAAAAGTTAAAAATAAAATTAATGTGAGAGAAATGGGGAAGGAATGTTCTTCACCATCTTAGGTTGGGTTCCCTGGGAAATTGGCTCTGAGGTGATTTGCGTGGTGGAGGAGGAGGAGGGAGGAATTCTCTTGAGATTAAACTCTATGGGAGATTCCAGGAAGTAAAACTGGGCAGAAGGAGATGCTGAACTGTGATGCAGTCATAACAAAGATGTCAGTTGCTCCCAAGGGGAGCTCTGGAGCTGGGGTGATCCCTCACGTCACCAATGTCAGGGGAGCAGGTCTTTCTACACCTCTCCCTGACCTCCCCCCACATGCATATGTTGACTGGCCACTGGACTGTGAGCTGTTTCTAGAAAGCAGGCATGGCCTAGGACAAGCCATTATTTGGCCCAGGACAATTCTCAGAGAGGGCATCCAGCAACCAAGGCTCCAAGCTCTCAGCAGCTGGATTAATAAGAACAAGTCCTGAAGGGGGAATCTGAGTAGCATACCGTGGCATTCAGCACACTCACCATCTCTTCACTCTTAAACATTTACAATGATGACATTTTTCTCCCATGTCACAAGCAGCTGATGATCATGTTTGTGTGTTGTTTTGTTGGTTCTTATATGAATGGTATATCTTCATAAAGAGGGGATGTGTTGACAAGAAATAGATCTATTGCTTTAAATTCATCTTGCAAGTGGTTTTCATTGAAATAGCAGGAAACTAATGTCCTTTCAAAACTTTATTAAAATCATCTGGATGTACTCAACCTAATAAAAGCACAGTACACGGCTGCTGGACTTCCTGAAGCTTTAAATATGGAGCAAAAAAGAGGCTTTAGTGCTCTCCTACCCTTGAAATTGTGTAGAAAGTTATGTTATTGGCCTAAGAAAATATGTCCTTTATCAAGCAGATTCACAAATGGCATTCCTGTTTCATTTCCGTGGGTGTGACTTTTTGTGTCTTCTGAGTCTGTCCCACTTGGCTTCTTCCTTCTCTGTGTTCGTATACACCAGTGCCATTTTGTGGGGGCTGCTGCCTCGTCTGGGTCAGTCCAAGACATTTCACCTCTCCACTCAGGAAAGGTCAGTTATGAAATGAAACTTTACAAAGAGCTGTATCATCCTGAGCTTCAGAATTGTTTCGATTTTCTCTTCCAAATAAGAGGTAAGTTACATCTTCATCATAGCTGCTTAACCTAGCTATTTTAATGATTACAAATGGGAGCTCTGGGAGGGATGGAACAGCCTTATTTAATGAGGTCACTCAGGTGGCCAATTCTCTTTCTGGAGCATTGTGATTTTTTTTTACCATTTTCTGGCAAAAAAAAAAAAAAAGGTCAAATAATTTGCACCCTGTTGCTGAGTTACTTTAGAAAAATGCCACCACTGTTCATTAAGGACATAAACGTATGTAAATTCACATACACAACCCCCTAAACCCCAAAATCCAACATGCAATTTCAATTGCATTTGATTCCAGGGCTTTGAAATGCAAAGGAAAACACCACAGTGGGGTGAAAGTCCTTTGCAACAAGGAACTAGGAAGAAGTCTTGAATAGCATTACTCTGGCCAACATACACAAACTTAACATTACTTTTTGAACCTATGACCATGTGCATTAAAGATTAATATTTTGTCTGTGAAAAATTAATGTCCCAGAGCTTTTCACAACCATTGTTTCTTTGTGAAATGGAGTATGCAAAATGTCTTTTAAAAATGCAAACTATTGGTGAATAGATTGCTTCTCCTTTTTTGGCTTGTGCTTACTGTTGCTACAGTTAAGCAAATGAGCAGATAGGTATTAAAGAGCCAACCAGATCTACAGGAGCAAGGAGACGTATGGAGCCAGAGAGCAAGACTGATTCTCATCCTTGTGTAAAACAAATAAAATGTCTCTTCTACTTTCTTTTTTTTTTCCATCTTTATTTATTTATTTATTTATTCTTTTTTTGATCTTTTAAAAATGTGAAGGCTCATTGCTCTTTCCTTGACTAATAGATTGTTTTTTAAACAAAGAAGGCTCATTTTGAAGGCTAAAGTAAGAAGAGCTCAGCTAAGGAGAGTGGAGCTGGCCTGGAAGCTCTGTGAGTTATCAGATTAATATTATGTCTGGCATAGAGACTAATATAACCAAGTCTCCTGGGACCTTGTATCAATTTAATTTTTATGAATGACCAGTTTGGTAAATATTATTTACATTACTACACAAGTTGGGTCTATTCCATTCGTGTTAGAGCAATGCACATAGTCTTCTGTAAAATAGCTCCTCAAGTAATCCCCATGGGCTGGCTTTCCCCACTGTTAACTCACAATTAGAAGGACAATTAGTAATGAGGAGGCTATGCTTTTGAACTAAAAACAAAAACATAAGCGAACTACTCAGTAATCTAGAATTGCAGCAATTCTTAAACCACCACCCTTCAAAATTATATTCTTGATGACCTACATAGGTGGTAGTATCACTTTTTAAATTTTGCATTTGCTTTTTTTAAAACAAAGTATAACAGAATTTTTAGAAAAACAATTCTAAGCATAGTCCTGTCCCTTTAACAGTTGTGATTTATCTGCATTTTCTTCCACTTTTTATAAACGTGAATTCATTTGTTCATTCCTCATACATTCATTCCACGAGTGTTTATTAAGCACCTAAGCATAGTCCTGTCCCTTTAACAGTTGTGATTTATCTGCATTTTCTTCCACTTTTTATAAACATGAATTCATTTGTTCATTCCTCATACATTCATTCCACGAGTGTTTATTAAGCACCTAATATGTGTCAGTCAATGGTTTAGGCCAGGGATCAGCAAACATTTTCAGTAATGGGCCAGATAGCAAAAGGTTTAGTCTTTGAGGGTCACAAGGTCTCAGACACAACTACTCAGCTCTGCTGCTATATAGCAAAAGCAGCCACAGACAACATGTAAACAAATGTGTGTAAAAGTGTTCCGATAAAACTTTATTTACAAAAATAGGCCATGGGTCAGACATGGCCACCTGGCCATAGTTTGCCAAATAGTCAAAGTCCCATTGAACATACATTGCAATTGGGGGAGGCAGATAATAAATAGCAAAGAAATAAAAATATTTTCAGAGAGTAACAAGTACAATGAAGGAAACATATTTCCCATATTAAAATAATAGTATTACTATAGTTCAGTGCTGTGCTTTACTTTCAACGTATATTATTTTGTGAATGTTTTCTGTGCTGCTATTTGATCTTTTTATTTACTGGCTTCATGATATCCTGCCTAGTTGCTATCCCCTATTTTACTTAATCCTTCCTCTATGTTGTACATTTAGTTAAACCTAACTTATGAGCATACAAATGAGGGAACACTAAATCAATATGTTCATCTTGTAATAAACTCTCAATTCTTTGTTTCTGCTTTGGACAGAGAAGCCCAGATCAGGAAAAAGGCACACGTGAGGAAGGTAAATGTATAAAGCGTTTGCCCTGTGCTAAGAAAGTTTTTGTTAGTGTCCAGTTTCCTGCAGTTTCCAATGATCCTGAACATCTGGATCCAGAAAGCTAGAGGTTCCGAAGAAAGGGGCAGACAAAGGGGACCCCACACTTAAGTTCAAGGCCTGAATGTACATTACTGCCAGGCAATAGCCTCCTGCTATTTAGTCTGTTAGGAACCAAATGTCTCAGAAAAAGATGCCGATCTTAAAACCCATCAAGCATTGCTTGAGTGCCAGCTGGATGCACAGCACAGAGCATGGCCGTATGTTAATGGAAGGATATACTGATGAATATGACAAAGCCCCTTCTCTCCATGTGGAGACAGGGACCTGTAGGGATGGGACACATTTGAGGCAGACTGTGTCGAGTGATGGAACATGTGGGAGGTGAACCATTCCTTTCCTCTGCGTAGAGAGAGGGCTTGACACCCACTCTCCAGGAAGGGGAAGCACAGAAGCAATACTTTTCTTTCAGCCTCTCATTTGCACTTCTCCTGGGGAGAGGAGTAACCTCTCTGGTAGGTGGGATTGGAGAAGCATGTGTGGCGCAGTGCTTTCTGGGTTCTTTCTTTCAGATATTGATAATGACAAACATGTACTGGAGTTTCTATGTGCCAGAAACATTTTCATTCCCTCAGTCCTTAGAACTGCATTATCATTTCCATTATCGTTCCCATTTTACAGATGAGAAGACTGAGTCACAGAAACAGGAGAGATTTACATTACTGCTTGGCCGAAAAATGGGACAGCCAGGATTACTCATGCAGTCTAGCTCCAGGACTCTTGCCCTCCACTTCTCTGCTCTGTGATTCACCTGAAGAGTGAGAGTGTTCTACTCAGTTCTTCCATGATGTGAGCACACATGGGTGGGGTCAGGGTCCAGGCCTTGCTCATTCTCTCTGTCCCTGATGGAGGCAAGAGAGAAATTATGATGTGTAGATATACAGGTTTCCCTGAGTTATGTGTACCAATCACAAGATTTGGCAGAGGCAGGCAGAAAAGCCAATCCATGTTCTTGAATTCAGCAATATCGATAAGAAAGCCAATATTTTCCTCTCTCTTGGTTTGACTCCCATATCTATTTTGTCAAATTTTGATTTCCAGTTTAGAGGGAAAAGGATGTAATTAATTCTCTTCCTAAACCTCCAATATAGTATAGGTATGAATAACAGCAGTTGTACAAAGTAGCTAACAATAATTATGGTCTAGCAGGCATCATGCAAAGAGATATATTATCTCTTTGAATCTTTACTACAATCCCATCGAGGTAGGTACTGCATGTTATGGAAGACAAAAGAAGGATTAAGTTTGAGGTTGGTAAATGGGCTTTGGATATATAAAAGAGCAATGACTGTTTTATTGGCTACATGACATATTAATAGGCAAAACCAACACTTGATTGTAGTGGTCTTTGATGTTAACATCAAATAATTCTGCTTTTCATAGAGTTGCTCACAATAGTTGATAATTAATATTGCCTGAGAGTACTCAAAGGTCAAAGTAATTCACAGGTTCTGGCCAACAAATTCAGTGAGATTAGGTCAAGACATGCCATTTGAAAATCTCTTTAATCTTCCCATATTCTTTGGCATCACCCTAGAGCAAGCCACCACCACTTCTCACTTGTGCTACTGAAACAGCCCCCACATTGCCAACCTTGTATACTCTTGTCCATGTCAAATGCCTTTTCCATAATGCAGAAAGCGTGACCTTGCTAAAGGTCACTCTCCTGCATAGGACATCCAATGTCTTACCCAATTTTTCTTAGGATAAAGACCAAAATTCTCAACACACTCTCCAAAGCCGTGAAAAGTCTGTCCCCTGAGTGTCCTTCTAGCCTCATCTCTTTCCTCTCCCATTTCTGCACCCCAGCAACAACGGCCTGCGTCAATTTCTTGGCTGTCTCATCCTCCTTCCGAATTTTTCTTAGGATAAAGACCAAAATTCTCAACACACTCTCCAAAGCCGTGAAAAGTCTGTACCCTGAGTGTCCTTCTAGCCTCATCTCTTTCCTCTTCCATTTCTGCACCCCAGCAACAACGGCCTGCGTCAATTTCTTGGCTGTCTCATCCTCCTTCCCGGTCTCCTTAATGTTCTCTCTTCCTCAAACTTCCTCCCCTGTCCCATTTTCATGTCCATAAACATACTTGTTCTTCAGGCATCAGCTTCAATGTTGCCTCTTCAGAATTTCCAGAACAGTAGGCCCCCCATGAGAGATCTGTATACTATCCTATTCCTATATTTCATAGCATTTATCTCAATTCATATTTATTTGGTTTTTGTAGTTACTTATTTTGTCATCTAAAGTAAAGCTCCATGAGGGCAAGACCCAGGTCTGTCTTGCTAACTGCTCTATTCTCAAAGTCTAGCACAGTGCCTGGAGCATTTTCACCCTGTAAGTACTGTTGAATTGGGGCCAATGAATACAGTTGTGCAGGCTCAGCACTGCCCATCTGCAGGGGCACCATTCACATAGACAATGACATAAATGGTGCTGCCTGGAGATGTGCAACTCGCCAGCCCTGTATTAAATAAAAGAATGAATAAATGAATAAATAAATGGATGTGTGAATGAAACCATTGGTCATTGGTACAAAACTGCCTCATTGGGATAAACCATATTTGATGTTCAGTATTTCCTGAAAATACAAAATCCTACATGGTTGAACATGCCTTCTTATATGTCTCACAGAATTAATTATTTTGGCATTTTTTTTTGTATTCTGAATGAGATCTCATTTGTCCTCATCTGAATTCCACATATTTTTTCATAATCTTGAACTTGGTCTGCAATCCTCCAGGTGACAGTATAAAGTCCCATTTTGGCTTTTTAACTTGAACAGGGACCTCATTTTCGACTTATAGGTGAAAAAGAGCTGAAGGTGCATTCCATTTCTGGGCTGAAGTACATTTTTAATACGGTACTTTTATTCAGTAGGACCTGTGAATATTATGTACAATGTATTATAATATTCTGGTAAATTGTATACAATCATCAGGGGAGGAAAAATGTGGCATCCTACAGAAGGTTATAGATTGTGGTGCTGAGAGCTGGATTAGCTGACACAAGGCACTTCTGATAACTATGTGTCTATTCGTAACAGCAAATCCCAGCCATGACACCAATCTCCAAGTCTTGCCATGCAGCTAATTCTGTTTCTGATCCCAGGCTTCTATGCAGCAGAAATTGAGCCATGATTATTACTAATACGATTTATTAATATATTTACAAAGGGCAACAACTTAAAAACATAAAATGAGAATTCTGTATACATGAAGGTTGGGTAAACCATGGTTTCTTAGGACCAAGATCGCATATCATCCCCAATATTGTCACCATTCATTTCACTTTGTAACTCATATTCCCACATTCTCTCCAAAAGGCTATAAGCTCCCCAAGAGCCAGACCCCTGATTTTTGTATCTAACTCACATGTATTTGACTGTGCCTTACACATAGAGGGTTTGCAGGTCTTGTCACCGGATGGCTGAATGAAAGGATTAAACCGAATGGCTTAATTAAATTAGACTGAAAATTTCACACTGCTCCAAAACATCACTACATTGATTTCTCAAACTAAGAATAGATCATCGACTAGGGCAAGTTTCTCATCTGGACTTAACCCAGAAGATGGTAGATACTATGCCATGCCACCCAGAAACCCCTTAGGAATGAAGGACTTACTCCCCTAGCTACTGGGAGTGTTGCCAGAAGCCAACTTTTGGCTGTAGACCCTCTTTGAAAAAAAGACTCTACTGAAGAGAGCTGCCTTGCCCTTCAGGGGCAGCCTTTGCCAATAACCACCAGTGTGCAAAGGCCAGGCCCCCTCTCTCAAACTCAGGACGATGCAGAAGCACCACCCCAGCTCTAAAGCTTCCCATGAAGTAGCTGAGGCCTTTGTTGAGACTGCAACACAGCCCATCCTGCCTCTGTCCCACTCCCATCCACAGGTGTTGACCCCCAGAGCACTACCAAATAAACCTCCTGAATGCTAATTTTGGCCTAAAGTCAGCTTCCCGGGGAGCACAACCTATAACCCATGTCTCTGTGCTTGAACAGAATTAAACACAAAGGAACCAATTCAAAAAATGTTCCCCCCATTGGAACAATCTAGTAACAAATGACATTATTATTTGAGAAAGCGACTGAATGTTGGGAGCAGCTGCAGCAGAGGGTTGGATTCACACTCTTCATGCAATACAAGGGAAAGACTCTTTCCTAGCCAGGAGTAACAGGCAGCACTTTCCTACACTGCATGAAAATGCTGCTCTCAAGACCACATGAGGAATTTAGGAAATTACAACGGCAGACACACGCACACACTTAATTATGGGCAATGCCAGAGTTCTTGTGTTTTTTTATTTACACTCCAGAAAACCATTTTTCTTTCATGCCTGGTTGTTTATTTATATGTAATTCCCCAAAATATGAGCTAACAAGACAATCCTTTAAAACATCTCCAAAATATAGAAGATTAAAAAGTCAGAAGTTTCTCTTTATAACTATTATAATAAAATATAACTATTGATAACACACATAATTATATTTAATAAACCATTATAACAATGGATGATGCTCTTGTACAGGAATCAGCAAACTACAGGCCAGGAAAGAAATCCAGTCCTCGGTGGGCAGAATCTACCACATCCATTCATTTGCAGGTTGTCTGTGGCTGCTTTCGTGCTGCAATGGCAGAGTCCAGTAACTGCGACAGAGACTGTATGACCCACAAAGCCTGAATTACTTACAAGTTGGCCCTTCACAGAAAAAGTTTGCTGACCTCTACTCCAGTACAATAACATTTAGTTATCCTGATATACTATTAAATAAAATAAGAAAATTTTCTTGAAGGAAAGTAGCATTTTATGTGCACACATGCACACAAAGAATTGTTATCTCTGAGCATTGAGATCAGAAGTAAATTTTTGTATTTTCTTCTTTTTGCTATTTTATATTTCCCACAGGAAATGTGTATGACTTTTGTAATGAGAAAACTTATAAATATTATGAGTATTGAAAAAGAATATCACTCTTGTGATTTTGACCATGCTATTTGTGTGTTTTTTCTTTACAACCATTTAGGATTTCATCACTAGCTGGCTGTGTATAAAGCAGATCTGAATGTGTGCATGCTGAAATATTTGTTTCCTAACGCTACCCGTGTCTAATAAAAATATGTAAACAATGCAACATAGAGAAGCTTGTCCAGCTACTGGATTAAGCATCCAGTTGGCCATCAGAAGTTTAAAAACAACAACAACAACAGCGACCCTGGGTTGTTTCTGTGACAGCTGGCTCCATTTGGTAAACTTACACACACTATGCTAAGAAATATGGTGTATTCAGCCTCTAATTTGTAATGCTTTTTAAATTTCCCAATCAATTTAGAAAAACTGCCTCCATTTTCCAAAACAAGACCATTTCTGGACTATAAAAATAACACAGTGGTCATTGTAATAATATAGTTAACCACTTAGAGTCATTTTCTTAATAAACAGCAAGCCCCAAGTTCAGTGCTTTTTACCAGGATCCTTGCGGCAAATTGGTGAGAAAGATTCTATCAGTCCATTTCCACACAAAGAAACTAAGCTTCAAGTAGGTTGAGTAGGTGGCAAAAGGGCCACCAGGTAAGATGTGGCTCAGCCAGAATCAAGTCACCTCTCTCTGATTGCAGGTTTCTAAATCCTGCTCAACAAGCTGCACTGCCCCTGATCATCTGCCTATTCCAAAATGTGATTCTATATCTCCAGCACCCGTCTCACTGAAACACATGTGCACGGTATTTGCAGAATTACCAAAAGACTATATGCTCTTTAATCTCTTAAATAAAGACTAGCACAAGGAGGTGGCAGTTGTGGCATTAAGTAGTGTTGGCAGATCACGATTTTCACATATCATATTATTTGAGGATGGTGTTTTTCAGAGTTGATATAAAACAGTAGCATACTCATTCTATATGCTATCAAAACACTTCTTTCTTTTTTTTTCCTTTTTGTCTTTTTTCATGACCGGTAATGGGATCGCAACCCTCGGTGTCGCGCCCGCACTGCACTCAACCAGTGAGCGGACCGGTCCCTATATGGGATCCGAACCCTCAGTGGGAGTGCCGCACTCTACCGAGTGCATAATGGGATCGCAACCCTCGGTGTCGCGCCCGCACTGCGCTCAACCAGTGAGCGGACCGGTCCCTATATGGGATCCGAACCCTCAGTGGGAGTGCCGCACTCTACCGAGTGCACCACCAGGCCGGCCCCAAAACACTTCTTTTAAATAACAATTTCAGGATACTATTTGGTATAAACATGTTATAAATCCAAATTGATTTTTTATTCAAATAAATTTTAATTTTATATAGAAGTCTTGTTGCTTATTCCCAGAACTTAACCTGACATTACGTACTAATGTTACATAGAAAAATAGCAGAATATGTTTTGTATTTCTATTTTCTTCCACTCTCTTAGGCATTTTGGAGTGATGTGTCTTTGCCCACTAGAAACATGGGTTTTTGGTGGGTTTTTTTTTTTCTTTTTTGAATTAAAGCAAGTATTACTGTATTTCTGACTTAGCAACCATGGATCTGTGTAGATGCTGGAGAATGTATATACTAATAATTGATCCTTTCCTAGTACTAAGTCTAAACAGAAAGGGTCTTTGACATTTTGAAATTAATATTACTTAGTCATACCAAATGAAAAATCAATTATTGCCAAATCCTTTATTTTATAGATAGAATTATTCATTTTGCATCCTTCCATTATGTACTAATACAAAGAGAAAAGAAAACTTGGCTTTGGAACCGACATTTAAAAGTTGACAGTTTCTGGGCCGGCCCGGTGGCGCACTGGATAGTGCGCCGCTTGGGAAGCGCAGCGGCACTCCCGCCCGAGGGTTCGGATCGCACAT
>NW_007727640.1:79905-101340 GCF_000696425.1 Galeopterus variegatus
CCACCCCCGTGGCCGGCCCCCGGTCGGGTACGGGGGCAACACTGAGGGTTGCGATCCGTTGCCGGACACGGAAAAAAACAAAAAAAAAAAAAAAAAAGTTGACAGTTTCCCCTCAAAACATAGGAATTTGCATTTCCATTTAAAATATACTATGAGATAAGTAAAAAATCAAAAATATTTTTAAACCATTACAACTGTCAGGCTTGAAAAAATGCCAAAAAGGTAGGTACTTTATTATTATTTCTGTTTTACAGAAGAGAAACCTGAAGCTCAGAGAGACCAAGAAACTTGCCCAATGTCACACAGCCATAAAGGAGCAAACCTAGATGTGAACTCAATATATTAGACTCTAGGGCAGGGTTTCTCAACCTCAGCACTATGAGACCAAGAAACTTGCCCAATGTCACACAGCCATAAAGGAGCAAACCTAGATGTGAACTCAAGTATATTAGACTCTAGGGCAGGGTTTCTCAACCTCAGCACTATTGACATTGGGACTGGATAATCCTTTGTTCGAGGCGCTATGCTGTGCATTCACTGTAGGATGGTTAGCAGCATCCCTGGCATTGACTCATTAGATGCCAGCAGCACCTTTTCCCCTTCCCCCAAGTTGTAACAAACAAAAATGTCTCCAGACATTGCCAAATTCCTCTGGGGGGCAAAATCACCCCTGGCTTAGAACCACGACTTTAGAACTCCTGTCTTAAACACTATGTTTTTCTGCCTGCCTTTCAACATAGGTCAAGATCATCCTTGCGGAATGGGCCCCTAGCAAGCTTGTCACAGTCTATCTGCATTTGGACCTCAGCCAATTTAGTTTCTCCCTCTTTTTTTACCTAGGAAGGAAATGCCAGCCGCCCACAATCTGGAGTGGTTTGGAATATGTACCCAAAGCTACAATTAATAAAAAATAATGAATTGCCCTGCTCTCATTACCAGAAATCTGAGCTAGAACTGGATCCATGTGCTCCGGGATGAGATTGTTAAAAAGGGAGGGTAGTGGGAAGACTTATTCAAGCTCAGAGTGCTCACTATTTCACTTAGAATTAAGTTGATGAAGAAATAGAATAAGAATTGCATAGTCATCAAAGATGATGGCTTTTCCTTTATGACCCTTGGCACCAGAACAAAGAGCCTATTTTTGTGGCTTTTTGGATTTCCAGAAGAAAGGGAATAAAAATGTTTAGGTAATGTTTGGATGGTTTGGAGACTGTATGTACATTAGTGATAGGTCAATTAATATCTGAACAGTTCAAAGAAGCAATTATTTTAATTTATAAATCACTCCAGAGGTAGGGAGCTGCCATCCATTAATGTGGTTTTTACAAATAAAAGCACTCATGGTTATGTGTTTGTGTGTGTGCCTTTCTACTCATGTCATTCTATCTGGCCTGAATTTTCCGACCAGATCGCATACCTTGTGATTAATGTATTTGTCTCTAGAGCACTGCCAAACACACAAAGCATCGAATCTGCAATTTGACCCTTGGCTGAGACCACCCTATTTTTTGAATTTTCACTATGCTGAAAGGTACCGGTGTGCACAATGTTGCTTCCAGAGATGACCTTCTTACATTACGCTCTAAATGGCAGGGTCTGTGAGCTAAGACTCCCTCGGGGGGTTACAATGCCTCTCAGCAATCATGCAAAGAAGGGAGAAGGCCAAAGTGACTCCTGGGCATGTTGGGTTTATCGGTCACCTCAACAGTTGGTGAAAAGTTTCCAAGTGGCAACTTAGAGATTTCCTTTAAACCATGTAAAGCATCCTTTTATTTTATTTGGTTTTTTAAATTACAGAGTATCAACAAAGTGCCAAGCACAGTGCTCAGTGCTAGAGATATGCAAGACAAATGCAGTCTGATGGGGGAGGCACACCAGGAAGCTGAAAAGTACAGTATAGCCTAAATGCTATAATGGGTAAATTATAAGGTACTGGAGAAGCTGTGATGGTTGGGGAAGCTTCCAGAAGGAAGTGACCTCTACTTCAAAGCTTAAGATGAATAGGTGTTAGTTTGGTGAATTGAGGGTGGGGGTGGAGGTGTTCCATGCGGAGGGTAGAGTACGTGCAAAGGCCCAGGGGCAAGAGAAAACATAGTGATTTCAGGTGATAGAAGGAAAACTGGCTGGAGTCTAGAGAGGAGGGAAAGTCAGGGACAAGCAGTGAAGCTAGAGATATGAACACAGGCAGGACTGTAAAATATTTCCCAAGTCATGCTAAAGAGTTCGACTTTATCCTAAGGGCACTGGCACTTGATGAGAATGCTTTAAGCTGGGGAATGATATGGTCAGATTGGCGAAAACCAGTAGGAGGAAAGAAAAGCAGCTGGGAAAAGAGATGAAGGGTTGGGACAGGGGAGTTAGTATGTGGCTTACATCAGTGAGTGCAAGACTGGAAAGAAGGAGCTTATAGATGATGCTTGATGGAAGTAAGAGAATTGAGTTGAGACTGAAAAAGATCTAGCTAATAATAAATTCACTAATAATCCTTCTCATTATATACGTCCCTTCTTCTTTTAACTCAGGGTATTTCTATTGGGAAAAAAAACCAAACAAGAAAAAAGGACAGTTATATAATCTGTGTTTATGTCTTTGGTTTCATTAATTAAAATTTCCAAGTATTTATTGATCATCTACTCCATGCCTGGTACTGTTTGAGGTGCTGAGGAACCTATAGCTGACCAGAGACCATTCTTGTTTTCAGGGAGCTTTCATTTTAGAAATGAAGACAGACAGTCCCAGGAAAACAAAGCACAGGTATCCAGATGGTAATTGGTGCTGTAAAGATGAGAAATGTTAAGGTCAAGTAAAAAGTCATGCCTTGCAGAGGAAGGACTCTCTGTGAAGGTGACATTTCAGCTGAGACAGGAATAAAGAGGAGCCAACTCTGAGAAGATCGGTGGGGAGGGCATTCCAGCTGAGGGGACAGCAAAGGCCTTGAGGTGGGAATGATCATGACCTTTTGGGGAAATAGAGAACCAGGGGAGGCACATCGTGGCAAGACACTATTCTGAGGGTAGTTTAGATCTTGAAGTAAGCCTCTCTTATGATTAGACATTGTCAAACCCATTCCAGTGGTTGGAAAAATAAAGTCCTTTTTTGAGCTGTGACATATTCTGGTATTCGATAATAAAAATACTTCATTGTGAGATTTCTACTTTCTACCTCCAGATGATAAATGCATTTCGGTGCAATGCATCTTGCGAGAACGGACTAGACGGCCTGAGTAACAGCCCTCAATTAGGGCAACAAGTATGCTCAAAGTTCAGGCTGTTGGTACTGGCCAGTTGTCCACGCCATTTCTCAAAGGAAGAACAAACAGTGCTTGGTGGTAAGTCCAACCCTCCACTTAGAGGAAAATATCCAACCCTAGTGGGATTTTTGCTATGTGCTGGCCAGGTGCCTCATCCGTAATTAATTCAGTTCTTTAATCACACGAAAAGTGTTTAGGCAACTGAAGTAATGAGGAGAGGATCACGCACAGAAATGTGTATGTTCGAGGACCCCCTTGTGTGTTGCCAGCTCTCCGCCTGCCCCAGTGCAGGAAGATGGCAAAAGAGCGCGTTTACAGGCAGACGGGTGTGGGGGGTTGCGGGGCTTTCACTCCCTACTAGTGTATGACCTCAGGGACAAAACTTAACATCTCTCAGCTTCAGTTTCCTGAGTCCGTAGAAAGCAGATCATAACACTTGGCTAACAGGACTATGATGAGAGAAAACTCAAGAAATTACTATCATACCCGCCGCAGAGTAGCTATTCTCACATTTACATGGCAGATTTGCTCCATTAGGTTGCCCTTTTTCAGCAGAATTTCAGGCTTTGCAGCCTCCAAATAAAACATGGATATTTCTTCCGCAGCCACTGTCTTCAATTAGAAATGTGAGCAGACTGCTATTAACATGGCTTCGTTTTATCCTCACCAAAGGGTGACAGTTAATCGAGGCACTGTTTACAAAGAAAACCTTGAGATTCTCTTTCTGATGAAAGACTTACCTAAAGGCTATTGTTTGTTATGGAAGTAAGATCAGTGTCTAGTAAAATTTAAAAATACAAAACAAGATGGGGGGGTGGAGTAGGAGAAGGCCTGAGAGGAAGAATTCTTGGAGAAGTTAAATTATTTGGCTCATCTCTAACAAGTTACATCATATTGTTATGAAAACATTATCACAGCATTACAAAACATTTGAGAATATACCATTAAAATTATTTTAATGTATTCCAATGGCATTATTTCATCATATGAAAATCAAGAACGTTTACTGCTGTGGCAGATATGTTAATTGCTTTCTGCTTTGAACTTCATTTATTTTGAAACTTTGCAAATAGCTATTGGGAGGGGGGTACTTCAGTATATTCCTTCCGTCTTTTCCTTCTAAAGTTATATTTCATGGTAGCCAATCTCAGTCAACAGAGGCAGTGGGAGGCTGTGTGACACTGAAAGAAACATAGATACAGAAATGCTTTGCAATTGACTGCTAACACTTCACAAGATTTAGAAATAGAGTTGAGTAGTTGACATCTTAGGCTCTGGAATTAGAAAGAGTGGGGTTCAACCCGGGAGGCTGTGTGACACTGAAAGAAACATAGATACAGAAATGCTTTGCAATTGACTGCTAACTCTTCACACGATTTAGAAATAGAGTTGAGTAGTTGACATCTTAGGCTCTGAAATTAGAAAGAGTGGGGTTCAACCTCCAACTCCACCCCTTCCTAGCTCTTTGACCTCAGGACAAATCACATATTATCGCTAAGCCTAAATTTCCTTATCTGTAAAATGGATGTAATAACAAACAATAGTACAGCATTTACTTATAAGTTTTGATAAGATTTAAATATTATAAGCCTCATAATAATACTTAGACTAGAACCTGGTGTAAAGTAACAGTTCAAAAAAACATTAACATTGTTAACACCAATTAACCATGTTATTCTTAGCGGGTTATTTTATCAGTCTGGACTTTAAATTCCTCTCTTGTAAAACAGAAGATTTGGACTAGAATCAGTATTTCCCAAAGTTAATCTTTCTTACACGTCCTTCAACATTTTTACCATTTTGGAGGGAAAATATCCCTACGATAAAGCCTTGAAAAGAATACACACATTCAGTATATCTGTGAAAATCTTTAAATTTAAAATAAATCTGTAATCTAATGTGGGTGCATTGGCTTTAATTTAATAGCATAAAATGTCATACTACTCATTCTTTCAGTGTGTTATTGTAGTAGATCCCGTCACTGGAGGATTGACTCATTCATGAGCCCGGTGGGTCATGCCTGTACCAAACAGATTACCAGTACCCTGCATACTTTAGGCTTATCTGAAGCAATAACAGCTAGTTATCTTTTTGTTTCAAATACAAACCAACAGGTAACTGTAGCAGCTGACAGTACAGACACTAGAGCCAGACAGCCTGAGTTCAAATTCCAGCTCTGTCAGTTGCTAGTTTATGATGATGTGCAAGCCATTTAACATTTCTGTGCCTCCGTTTCCTCATCTGCAATATCAGGATAACAAAAGTACCTACTCAGTGTTATTGTGAGATTTTAGATGAGTTAATAGATGAAAAGTTTTTAGAACAGTGCTTGGTACCAGCACCAAGTAAGCGAGCTATGCCTACCAGCATACGTGATTATATCACACTTTAATGAACACTGTCTTGGAACATCTCTGTATTCCATTTTGGCTCTGAAGACTTTAAGGAGTTGAGATGGAAATCTGGGTACTAATTCTCTATACATGCAGTAGACATTGAATGTGTCTGGCTCAGATTTTTTCCTCCTATAAAATTATTATAATACCCTCTAGGTACTTCCTAAGTATGGTAAGGTCTAGCATAGGTAATAGGTCTGTATTTGAACAACTTTAACTCCCCCAGCACTCAGCTGTAGAAGATCCTATTGTTAACTTGTGGCCTTGTGACTCTTCAGCTTGAGCAGAGGATCAATGTGAGAACCAAATGTTGGTTGGTGACTCTCCACTGCTTAAGCAAAACCACGAGGGGAAAAAAAGCCATTTCTCTTGCTATGGCTTTCCTGACAAGAACATTGAAGAAAATTAGACATAACGTGAATTCCATATGTCCAAATATATTACTATCCCATTCGGTCATTAAAAAAATAAGTCTCTCTGGCCTACCATATTTGAAACCAAATCGTTTATATCACAGACTCAAATCCTTCCTCTAAATCTTCACACACCTGCATCATCTTGACATCCAAAATAAGCACAATTTGTTGAAACATGTAGGGTTTCTGTCCAGAAAGAAGCTCCAAGAGAATAAGGAAAACTATGTGCCCGGAGATTGGAAATAAAATATGCAGACGAGGTAGTGTGGCAAATAGATTCCAGTCTTAGTATGTAGTGGGAGAAATTCAAGGTGACAAATCAAGTGTTTAAATTACTCAAGTAGAACCATTATGTGCTTAATTATTATGTCTCACTTGAGAAAGTTTTTGTAAATTACAGTGAAGTGGTAATTACACTCTCAGACACACTGCAGCAAGTTTTAATAGACCACAGGGCCCCTAAACCTTTCAGCTCACAGGCGGTCAGATTTCGCTCTGGGTAATAGACAAGTCCTGTGTCAGAACTGTAAGTGGGTGGACAAATCCAAACTAAGGCAGCGGAAAGGGATGATAGGGAGTGAAGCCAAGTGCAGGGCAAGTTGTTTTATCCGACAGTGGTTTTGTTTAGTTTGAAAAGAGATGCTCCAAAATTAAGAGAATGTGCATGGTTTGGTTTCATTCTATTACCCAGCCAACTACGTTTGGGACAATAATTCCCTCATCAGAGATTACCCAATTCTCTAGAACTCACTTACATGCTTCCCAGAGAGAATTTACTATGGTTGTCTTATAGTCTGTCCATTTCTAAGAAAATTTGGTAATGGTTTAGATAGGGAAATTATAGTGTATTTTGTATGCTATTAAATTAAAACCCATCCAATTAAATGTGGCATCAAATTGGGTTATGGCTGACAGAATTTGGGGAGAGTAACACCCTCCTTTAAAACCTTCTTTTCTAAACCAAATCTCTCTCACTGACCTAGATCAGATTATTAACTATGATGAGTTTATTTTTCATTTCCATTTCATCAACTTTCACCATTTTCCTTTCTGAGATGATCTTCTCCTTTACTCTTCTGACCTTGCCCATACCCGGTCAGGTGAGACTGTGACATGTTCTGGGCAGGTATCAGGTTCTTGACTAATTCTGGTTCTTCAGAGCTGTTCATACCACCCATCTAATAAAATCCATTGTGCTTGAATTAGGCAAAGTCTATTTCTGTCTCTTGCAGCCAAACAACCCCAAAATATCATATATATATATTACACATATAAAATTTATATACAATATATATTTATATATCAAAATATCATATTTTTATATATCTATATACATATATATAACTATATATTATATATAATAATTAGGCAAAGTCTATTTCTGTCTCTTGCAGCCAAACAACCCCAAAATATCATATATATATTACATATATAAAATTTATATACAATATATATTTATATATCAAAATATCATATATTTTTATATATCTATATACATATATATAACTATATATTATATATAATGTATATGTAACTATATATTGTAAATATTATTCATTGAGAATTTACTACGCTAGCCCTATTCTAAGCTTGTAACATGTAGCTATGTCTTTATGCACACAGGTTTATGAAGATACCCCTCTCTGCCCACACTTCAGCACTTCCACTTCTATTCCCTGCTCTCTTTCTTTTTTCTGTTTTCCAATGCATTTATCTCTTACCAACATACCTCATAATTTTTTTTGTTAGTTTTATAGTTTATCTATCTCCCCCAACTGCAATGTAACCTCACTGATGTATCTCAAATGCCTAGTTTTGGACACATGGCAGAAGCTCAATAAATACAGGTTTAATTAATTAGCCAATTAATTAATGAGCTACATGCTATTATTCAGTTCATTATAAATATTCCTTTAAATCCAGAAGGTCCTCTGACCCACCTTGCAGGACCTGCATAGGTAAAATGACCTCTTGAGAGCTGCCTGGCCCTTGACATTCAAATTCAATCCCACTTAAATGTCCTAAAAGTAATTTGTGGAGAAATTCTTTTCCTCCTCCTCTCTCCAATTGGAGCGCACATTTATCTAATTATTTCCTTGGTAGATTGACCTAGCTTTAAAGGAGCACCATGTCAGCTCTCATGCATTTTCTGTAAGCACTCACTTTATAAAACCAAGAGACTAAAGACTCAGCTCTCTAGGGAATTAAATTGCATTCAAATAAGATTAAGGATTTTTGACTCACAAAAGCAAGGACAATCAGAGGCTAACTAAGACGAAGCAATTGTTCAGCAAACTAATCCAGACATGTTATTCACAAAGGGACTCTCAGAATCCATCAGGGAAGAAAAATGCCTGCAAAAAAATGGGCAGCCTAGATTGAGTTAGGGGAATCTTCTTCCTTCTAGGGCTGAAACCCTGTCCCCTACTTCCTAGATGGTGAATGTGTTTAGTTTCTAAATTTAGATGATTCTGGTTCAATACTTTTCAGTGGGAACCTTAGATTAGATATTTAAAGCCAGGTGTGGTGGTCGGACTGGTGTGTCAGGTGGAGAAACAGTGTTGCTGTGGATCTCAGAAAGTTTGTCTGTCACCCCTTGGTTTGGAGCAGAGTTTCTAAACCTCTTATGGCCATGGACTCCTAATCAGAATAATAATGTTTTAAATGGCATAAAATAAACAGCATAAGACTGCAAAGAAAACTAATTATATTGAAATACATCTGTCAAAATATTTTTTCAAAAACAGGCCAGTGATACATGCATTTATTAACACATTAAATATCAAGGGCTAGCAGTAGGACTGATAATTATTGTAATTTTAAAGTAGTGAAGAGTTTGAGTATCTCAACAACTCTAATGTGATATGAAAAATCTACAATCTATAAAAGTGCTAAAGTCACAAGTACAGCTAATTCCACTGTGGTTTGTTACCTACATTCACAATGGAAGGAAATGTTAAATTTCAGTTAGATGTAACAAAAATGATGTCATCCTTCTTTCTATTCAAGTTCATGGACATTCCCCAACTTCTACACCAGGTTAAGAACTTCTCGTGTAAAGATTGGTGTGAAAGCGTCCACGAAGCCTCCTCACTAAGCACCATACCCAGCTTCACAGAGTGATGCCTGTCCTTGCTGACGTTTGTTCTATTTCTATGTTCTATTTAAGAAAATGTTGGCCCGGATCAACGGTGAGAAAGCTTGAAAAATTGGAAAAATACCAGTACCTGCCATGTGTGTGTTATGCGTAATGAAAAGGTCCTTTTAGACTGATGCGCAAAGGTCCCTGAGTTGTCATAATAAAGAAACAAGAGCTCTGGAATTAGGGTGACCAACTTGTCCTGATTTGCCCAGGACTGTCCTTGTTTTAAAACAAGAAGTCCCAGTCTCCAGGTACCCTTTAGTCCGTGGCAAACCTGGATGTTTGGTGGGTGCTTTGGAATCAGAAATAACAGCATGATCTTGGTGAACCTACTTATCTCTCTGAGCCTCAGCATCTTAATCTCCAAATGGGAGTAAGAATACCTTTCACACAAGGTAGTAATAAGGGTTAAATGAGGTAATATATATAAAATGCTCAGCACAGCGTTTGTCACATTATAAGCACTCAAGAGTTACTATTACTGTCACTGCTGCTGCTGTTATTATATTAACTCCTTCTCTCTGCCTGACTCCACATGCTCAGCACAGCGTTTGTCACATTATAAGCACTCAAGAGTTACTATTACTGTCACTGCTGCAGCTGTTATTATATTAACTCCTTCTCTCTGCCTGACTCCACACCCAGGAAGAGCCTAACCTTCCTGTATGCCTATGTAAATTGTAGTCTTTAAATTGCAGTTTTTAAGACCCCTCTAAAAGTCCACTTTTTCAAGAAGAATTTGCTGATACCATACGCACTGCTGAAATATTGTATTAGGCTGAACCACATAAAATTGAAAGTTTTGTAGGACAAAAAGTCAAATACTGATAAGGTCATATAGTTTAAAACAATATATTATATACCGAGCATAGGGCCTGGCATGCAGGATGATGTCTATAAACAGGTGCTAATCTTTCTTTTTTAATGATTCTGGTATGTGTGGGCCTCTCCTGAATTCACCCTTCTACAATCATCTCAGAGTTTTGATGTGATTTCAGATTTTATGTCATTATGTTCTTTTCTATTAAGATAATTTATTAAATGCTCAAGAAATATGATTTTTTAACTCATCAGAATCTATTTGTAAAAAATTCACAAATCAGGAAGAAAAGTCTTTGGTTTTAGAACTGTGTTTGCCCTGAATATAGCAGCCATTGTGTATCCCTCCCTTTTTGGCAATGAATGATATACTACTGTATTAATCAGGGTTCTCCAGACAGACAGAACCAATAAGATGCACATAAAAAGAGATAGCAAAGTGGACTTATTAGGGGAATTGGCTCACGTGATTATGGTGACTGAGAAGTCCCACAAGAGGCTGTCTGCAAGCTGAGACCCACGGATGCTGGTAGCACGGCTCCGTCCAAGTCCAAAAGCCTCAGAACCAGGGAAGCCAGTGGTGTTTTAATTCTCAGTCTGAAGCTGAAGGCCCAAGAACCCAGGGGGCTACTGGTGCAAGTTCCAGAGTCCAAAGGCCAGAGATCTTGGAGTTCTGATTTCAAAAGGCAGGAGAAGTATGTCCCAGCTCCAGGAGAGTGAGAGAGAGAATTCCCCTTTCTTCTGCCTTTTTGTTCTTTCCTGGACCCCAGCCCAGTGGACAGTGCTGCCCACACAGAAGGAGGGTTTTTCTCATTCAGTCCACCAATTCACATGCCAATCTCCTCCAGAAAAACTCTCAGAAACACCCAGAAATAATGCTTTACCAGGTATCTAGGTATTCCTTAATCCAATCAAGTTGATATCTAAAATTAGCCATCACAACTATCTGCATTATTCTTTAACTTCCTTATGTGCATATGTCTGGGGCATCTTCTTCACCACACTACTATAGAGGTAATATTGCCCTTACTTTTTACAAAATCCAGTGTTACAAAGAAACACATTAATGTGGATAGCTGAAAAGGGGAATTTAAATGTCATAGAAACTAAATGGAAAATTTATATATCTAAGGTTTTCATCTCAAAGTAACATCATTAAGGAGAAGACCCCTGACTAAATCTCTGCAGCAGCACTGTCCGGTATGGTAACTCCTAGCCTCAGGAGGCTACTGAGCACCTGAAATGCAGTTAGGCTGAATTAAGATGTGATTTAAAACATACACTGGATTTCAAAGACTTCGTACTAAATAAAGGATGTAAAATAAGGCATTAATAATTTTATAGTGATTACATGTTGAAATGTTAATAATTTGGATATACTGGGTTAAATATATCCAATAGTATCATAAACCCAAAATATATCCAGTAATATAAAAATATTATTAAAATGAACTTCATCTCTTTCTTTTGGCTTTTTTTTAAATGTGGCTACTAGAATATTTAAAAATTCATGTGTTATGCAGAAGAATGAAACTACATACACACCTCTTACCATATACTAAAATCAACTCAAAATGGATTAAAGACCTCAGTATAAGACCTGAAACTGTAAAATTACTAAGGGAAAATATAGGTGAAACACTTCAGGAACTAGGTCTGAGCACAGACTTTGATGAACATGGCCTGAAAGCACAAGCAACAAAAGAAAAAATAAACACATGGGATTATATCAAACTAAAAAGCTTCTGCACAGCAAGGGAAACAATCAACAGAGTGAATCGATAACCTACAGAGTGGAAGAAAATTTTTGCTAACTATGCATCTGACAGGAGATTAACATCCATAATATTACAAGGAACTCAAGCAATTACACAGTAAAAAACACATAACCCAATTTAAAAATGGGCAAAGGAACTGAAGAGACATTTTTCAGAGGAAGACATACAAATGGCCAATAGGTACATGAACAGCTGGTCCATGGGGACCAGCCCAGGCAGGCCACTTAGCATGGCTGAAGGCTGCCACAGTGGATCTTAAAAATGCACACTCACACACATGCCACGTGCACAAGTTTAGTGGAAATGCTGGCAGTGCCTTAGCTAGCGGGGGCTGGCAGGTGTGGAGAGCATGCAGGTGGAAGCAGAGTGCTGAGCAGTGGGTCTGCCATCGAGGGAGGGTGGGAGGAAGTGCAACCCGCCATGAGCTGAGCCTGAGCAAGGCTGGGGGTGCCCCTCTCTGCAGAAGGAGCCCCACCTATGGGCGCCTGTGGTAAAATGTTCTTTAAAAACAGTTGAAAGGTCTCCTGCTGCCAATACAGCAGGCCGAACCAAAAATATTTTCCTTTCCTGCTGAAGCTTTCCACTGGACTCCAGCTAGTCCAGTTCCCTTACCTAGGGAAAAAGAACATCACAGATAAGCCAATACAAGGGGTCTTCAAGAAGTTCATGGGAAGATTCTTATCATCTTATAATTCTATTTTCCGTGAACTTTTTGAAGTACCCTTGTATGTCTTCTGCATTACACAGACAGTATTTCCCTTTTATAGTAACAAACTGCCTAATTCATTTTACAGAACCGTACATGTCTGTGTTTTCTTTGTGTCAAAGGTAGTGCTACATATACCATCCGAATTAATATTCACAATGCCTCTACACAGCTGGTGTTATCATGCCCATTTTTAAAGTAGATTACTTTGCTCAAAGTTCCCACAGCAAGTAAGTAGCATTGGAATTCACATTAGGTCTCTTTATCTCAAAAACCACCCTCTTCACCACTGCACCATATTTCCTGGTTATTTTAGGACATTTGGGTTGTGATAAATGTGAGCAGATTCTTTAGCAGATTTTAGGCTCAGCTTTGCCTAAGCTCACCCCTCTGCATACTTCTCTTGCCCTTTCTGAATTCACTTAACCGTATAGTAGTAGTGCAGATAGATGAAATGATCCAGGCATATTTTTCCTCTGAAGTACTTGGGGGAAGTGGAAGATATGTATCATCCTCTAAGATCTCTAACTCTGAGGCTCTTAATAAGTTTATCTCCTGTCATGTATCAACATGAACATCATTAGGCTGTTAAGTTTTCTGTGTTCTACTAAGGTTTCAAATGGTGAGCTAAAGAGAAATGGGACTGAGCAGAACTAGGTATGCCCCAACTAACTGATCAGTTACCATTAGGATTCATAGCATGCAAGCAAGTCTTGGAAGCTAGCAAAAAGTATAATGGGAGAGATTCTTGGCCATACCAGTGGTGTTGAACTTGCTTCTCATCCTAGGATATTCAGTCCTAGGATAATACAGCCATACTGGTTATTATATTAAATATTTCTGCAGCAGTGGGTAAACTGCCACTGCCTGAGCCCTCCAGGTTTCCTTCATTACCCCTTTAGTTTCCTTGGCTCCTCCTCTGGGTCCCCCCAAACCTCCTCACAATTCAGGAACTAAATGCCTCACTTCTTAAAAGGGGATCCAGTGCCTCAGCTGGTATCCATTCTCAGTGGCCAATGCCTCTACCATACCCCTTATTAAATATGAGCGTACTTCAAAAAATTTATGAGAAACAGAATTAAAAGATAATGGGACTATTTCCATGAACTTTTGAAGTACCCTCATATTTTCAATATTGCCACTGGCTAGCTGTCATTCTATAGCTAAAGAATTTGCTTAACTCCTGAGATGGCAGTGGCGCACCCTTATATTGATGAGATAGGGAATGAAGTGAAGAATTGGAAAATAACCTGCCCTGCAGGATGATTCATCTAATGTTTGAGTGTAGGAATACATTTTTTAAAGAATTTAAATCATTTATAGAACGTTTCTAATTCAAGGGCTGCAAATCCTGTAGACTGGCCAATTTTGCCTGCAGATGAGTATTTTCAAATGATGAGTATGTAAAAATATTATATTCAAAGATTAAGCCAAAAAAAATGGTTCATCACAGCTTCCCTCCAACCCTTTGTCTTCTGCTACATCTGGAATCCCAGCTTGTTTGCTGCAGGCATTCAGAGCAGGCATTTGAAACCACTGTTCTCTGTCCATATACCAGATCAGTTCTAATAGTGTCTACTCATCTGTAGGCTGAGACCCAGCATACAGTACATGACTTGAGCTATGATGTTCCTATTTGGTGTTGAGAAATGGATATGCAAAGTTACATTCAAAGGTAGCCAATTACAATTAATTAACCATTCCATCAGACTTACACTGGTCTAATTAGGCTTGATTCATCTCTAATTTTATCACCAATGAGCATATTTTGATGATCATTTTGCCTTTTTAACTTCACAGTAGACAAACGCTCATCTCTTCGCCTCATTAATTAACCATTCCATCAGACTTACACTGGTCTAATTAGGCTTGATTCATCTCTAATTTTACACCAATGAGCATATTTTGATGATCATTTTGCCTTTTTAACTTCACAGTAGACAAACGCTCATCTCTTCGCCTCAGGCTTTCCCTCTTCTCTCTTAAGAGAGGTGACGGTGACTCATCCCTAAGAGTCTATGTTCTCCCAAAGTCTTTGTGCCATGAAGTAAAGCCCATCCAAGAGCTGAGGATGGAATCTGGGGCACTGGGGTAGCTTCTGGCTTTGAGCCACTTCCATGGATTATTCATGTGGAGCCAGGGTTGGTGACTGTCCAGCCACAAAAATCCAGAACCAAGGCCAAGGGGGGAGACGCTGGTCTGAAGTAATTGCAGAAACCACCACTGGCGCCACTGACTTGGAAGCTCCAAGTAGAACCACATGACTTCAGCTCGGATCCAGGTGCCCCTTGACCCACTAGCCAGTACTCTAGTGTTCACTATGAAAGGAACTCCGAGGAGCCAAGATGTCTCCCTGACCTGGTATAAACCTGGTCCTCTGAGTCATCCCTCTCAGCCACCCTGCAAGAGGTTTTAGAAAGCCTTGGGATTTTCAGAATAAACAGCAATCCCTAACCTCTAATTTTCCCCTTGCTGCACTCTTGTAATTATCCTATCCGTGTTAAGTTGATTGTATGTTTTTACTATGTTTACTGAGTACCTATTATGCACAAAGCTCTATGTGCATCCTTAAAAAGGGACACAGAGGTGAACAGTACACAGATCCTGATGTCCAAGCATGATAAGTTTCATTCGTATCCAAATTAATAGTAGCTGTTAAAAGTCATCTTCATAAAAATATTAGGGCTCCAATGAGAATCGGTGCTATAATCGAGTCAAAACGTCTATTCTAACATAATAAAGGAGGGTAGGAGAGTGTCTTTTCTGACCAGCAGCCTAATAAGAAAGATAACACTTTTTCTTTCACCCACTTGTCTATAATGACATACAGAACAGAGAAAAATAATCACTAGAATTCACTCTGTACCGAATGCATGCAAGACGTTAGGTAGGTGCTTAATAAGCATTTACTCTCATCTTTTAAGAATACTTGGCATTGTCTCTTCTTGATCACTAATAACTATTTTTAGACCTGGAATTTGACCTACATGGTCTTCATGGTTATCTCAACTCTAGATGAAAAGACACAAACTCTTATAGTGGGGTCTTCAAAAAGTTCACGGAAGGATTTTCACTATCTTTTAATTCTCTTTTTCCATGAACTTTTGGAAGTACTGTCCTATTTCTACAGCATGGAATAGAAACACTGCACTAGCAATTAGAGGACTAAGATGCTCGTAAGCCATTTCACATTTATAGCCCCCAGTTTCCAAAATGTAAAATGTTGGTGGCAACGTGATGATTTCTCAAGTTCCTTCCAACTCTGCAAGTCTCATCTCATTTCACTAACATGTAGATGGACTCACCAAAAGTACTTGACAGAAAATGACCAAAACCATATGCATCTCCCCGCTTCAGAAATACCCAAGAGGCTTAATTGTTTGCTGTCATCTTGAGAAAGAAAAGGCACACTGCTGAAGTGACCCCACATGATCCATCTGGGTAGGTTTTGGAGTCTCCTAGGTTTGGGGAAGATACAGTCAGGGAAGTTGCCTGGGGTACAATGACCTTAGTAACATAGGGTAAAATGAGAGAGTTATTTGTCTCTAGCAGTTGTGACCAGGTCACTGAAGGTATGTGGGGAGAATATGTTCTGATAAAGTCTACGAAATTGTTAACGCTTTTAATTATGTTTGGAGCACACAGCGTTATAGAACCAGCTGAGTCGGCATTATTGAAAACCCTGTCAGCTGCCATTCAGTGACTCAGCCAGCCAAGGAAGCTCTTGGGAAAGTTTGCTTTCTTCTTTATTCGGGTTGTTTGTCCATCCATGTAATTTTAGGAGTGTTCTTTCCAACAATCCAACAGCCATTAATCCTAACAAACAATAGCTTTTTTCTACCACACTACTCTTCATCACATAGTAGTTAGGCTAGAAGAGAGTGGGGACTTTTCCAGCTCCATTTTCTGATCCTTTCCAGAATATAGTTTTGAAGAAATACAGGAGCATTTGCTATGTGGAAGCAGGAAGTTAGATTCATTTTTTTAGAGGAACATCCTAGTTATTAGTTCTTAGTTAAACCATGTTGGAAAACACATTAAAACATAAAGACCTAGAGGATGTTATTTTATTGATTTGATTTGATTCTGCTGCATATTTACATTTGAGCAGAAACAGCAATTCCTTAGATTAAAGAAAAAAGTTTTAAAAGTTATATCACATTTTACATTTTGGAAAATGTAAAAGTTGTCTAAGCTTAATATTAAATTTTGTAAGTTAGAGGAAAGGAATTCACATCACTTAGTGGGTAACTGCTTACATTCTAGCTGAAGTGGGAGGAAGAAACCCCAAAACTTGCTTTGGTAAAGCCACACGCTGATGTTTGTGCCAAGAATAGCAGTTTGTGTTTCCAAACACCAAGTATAAGGAGAGGCCTGCCTGTGATGAAATGTTTCATGTCGCATCTCAGAACCCAGTGGTATTCCATTAAAAGACAATTCTTTGGTGTTCAAATGTGTGAATCAGACATAAGATTTGGCTGTCCCAAGAAACCTTTTGAAGAAATAGTGCCTGAGGCAGGGAAGCAAGTTTTATTTCCTTAATCTTAACATTCTGTTCAGCCACCCAACCAAGGAGGACCCAGCATAGTCATCCAAAGAATTGCTTAACAGGGAACAGAAAGCCCTGAGAAAGAGAAAGCCATCTCTTTCTTCCATACTGTGCTATGTCTTTCTCCCTCATCCATTTGCCCCCGACCTTTCATCTCTCAGTTCCTTGTGAACTGTAGGCACAAGTCAACTGCATGAATATTAAGCCAGCAGTCGGGCTTGTCAATCTCTACCCAGCCAAAACAGGTGTCTCCGTTATCTATTGCTGCATCCAAAGCTTGGTAGCTGAAAACAACCATTTTATTTGCTCGTGATTTGGGGTCAGCACTGTGGGCAAGGGTCAGCTGGGTGGTTCTTCTGTAGGTCTTGTCTGGCATCACACACAAAACTGCAGTCATCTAGCTAGGGCCGGATGTTCCAAGATGGCCTCACTCATGCATGTGGCATTTGATACCTGCTCCAGTTTGGCTCACATATCTCCAGAAAGATATCCTGGCTCCTTCACATGGTAACAGCATTCTGAGAGACAAGCCCCAAGTTACATGGGCATTTCAAGCCTCTGCTTGCATTACATGTTCTGATGTCCCATTAACCAAAGCTTATCAAATGGCCAAGTGTGGTCAGTGTGGTAGAGGACTGCCTAGGGCATGGATGCAAGAAGGCATGCTTCATTGAGGGCCATGACTGTAATAACCACCATGGTAGGCAAGGGTAGATGGCAGAAGGAAACTTCTAATAAGTGACCTAGGTAGCATTGTTAAAGGAACAGAGGAAGCAGGCTCTAAGACTAGGATACTGCCTCTGGTTTGGCTTCTGACAATTCAAGGGAGAAGGATGCAGTCATTTTTTCCACACACAGTGTGGTCCTCTGCCTTGCTACTGAAAACTGGCTTGTTCAAAATAGATTGGGTCTTTCCAAAACATTCACTTCCTTAAGCCAACCTAAGAACAAAGTGAGTCCAGGCTCTGTTTTCCTTGATTACTTGTTTCTGATGGTCTGAATTAGTTTCCAGATATTTCCAAAAGCACCTGTTATACATAGTAAAAGAAAACAAAAAGTCCTTTTTTCTTGAGTGAGGTCATGAAACGCTATTGCAGTGAGCAGAAAGACATAATGAAATGTTGTAGGAGTCAATAATTTAGGAATCATACACATCAGTGGCATCAGTGACCCACTTCTAGGGCTTCAAAATGGAGAAATTACCTTGTTATATCCACCAACCTTGGAGTCCACCTATGTAGTGAACATCCTAAAACATACTTGCTTTTGAGGGATTTGTCAAAGGGACCATGTATAAGATCAGAGTATCACAAAATTGGAAAGATACTCAGCAGTTTCTCCTTTGCTAGTCAACTTGTGGTCTAAATTATTCAAGACAGATGGACCATCATCTTATTTTAAAGTCTTAAACTAATGTTTACCTATTGCCAAATTCCTCTCCCCCTACTACACATCCTTTTTCTATGATATAAATTGTAATCTCTGGCTTGCTCGATCCATTTATAAACCTATACAAGATAAATGAAACCTGGAAGTGTTTTAGAATTTGGCCAAATCCATGCAGATCTCAATCCAGAGAGAGACAGAGACAGAGTGGGAGAGAGAGAGATCAGTTCATATGTATCATACCCTCCATGATCAAACTAGTCATTTAACTTAAGATGCATGTGTCTCTTCTAAAGATTTCCTCATATATGTAATAATATAAGCAACAAGTAACATTTATTGAGTGCTTACTCTGGGTCAAGCAATGGCCTGAGGTACCTTGGAATCTGGAATTTCAGCATAAAGATTGTGTCAAACCAGGTTCATACTGAAGGTAAGCTCACCAACAGACAAGGGGGATATTAAAAGAGAAATCAGAACCAATAAGGCAGCCCTTAGTAACCAGGCAAATGTCAGTCCCATCATTTTTCAGCAAATGAAAAGTCACAGGGCAGGAGGGAGATTTGTAGTGCTTCTTACACTTGTGAAGGTTTTTACCCCCCCAAATATCTGAACATGCTCACAAAATTTTGCACACACTTCCAGGGGTTCTCACTGACATTCTGAAATCTAATCAGTGCACCTTGGACTCCTGGATTAAGAAAAAGAGAGAAGGAAAGAGAAGGAGCCTGATTCTTGCGAGGAGCCTTCTACATGGCTGACACTGGCATACATACCAATCCACCTTCACAGTGCTCATGAAAGACAGGGTTATGTCCCCCACTTGGCAGATAAAAGAGCCTCCAAGAAGTTCAACCTCTACAGAGATCACACAACTAGCAGGTAGTAGGCAGGGATCAAAACTGCTCTTCCTGTCTTCACAGTCTCAGCATTTGAGTCTACCATGAGAAAGAAATTAGAATTCGAGAGACTAAAACACATCAGGGACAGGCATTTTTATAACTTTTACATTTATACAAGAAACTACCTAAATATCTGACAACAGTTATAGTTGAGTATATCATGATTCATCCATACAGTGGAACTGGAATACTGCACAGCATTAAAAGCCATATTTTCACAAAGTATTTAATGACATGGAGAAATGTTCACAACAGCTAAGTCACAGAGGAGGATTCAAATATGGATATTCACCATAGTATATGTGTACATATGTGAATAAATATGCATACACACATTGAGAAAACTTTGATGATGGAAAAGAAGTGATTTTTTTCTTCTTATCCATTCATATTTGCATTACAATGATCACTTATTATGGTTATAATCAGAAAATGGTCAATCTTTTTTTTTAAGTTGAAATACAGTAATGTGGATGTCCAAACTGTCTTCTAAAGCACAGAATAAGGAAGCCAGATGGGACTGTAGCACTATCCCTTTCTAATTGATCAGAAAACTAAGGACCAAACAAGTGTGGCCAATTTAAATAAGGGCTTGCATAAAATTGAGGCAGTTTTGTAATGCATAGTATATAGTCTTTTAGTTTTTCTTTTATGTGACGTATGGAGGAATACAACCTTATCTGGAAAAAATTGTTCTCACACTGAAGCTATGTTTTGAAGCTCTGGGGTTACCATGCATATGTGAAAAGTCAAGTAGGGCTCTAATTAGAAAGACTGATTGCCCAGGCTCCTGCAAACTCTCTGTCTTTTGTCCTTCCCTTCTATAATCCCTGGGCACATCTCACCAAGGGGCTGGGGGCAAGGGACATCCAGTCTCACCCCACCTAGGATTTGAAACCAAGAGAACAGGGAATCCATTTTGGAAGGCAATTTCCTGCAAGTGGCTCTTCCTAAAGAAATTTCCCTCTTGTATGTCCTCTAGAAGGCAGCTTAAAAGCAAGACACCCAAGTGGCCCAGCTTCCTCAGCAGAGCCCACTAAAGCAATTCTTGCTGGCTAAGGTTTACAATGGATGAATTTCTGCCTCTGAGGAATATTCAAATATGTGTACATTTGTTTCCCTAATTGCCGTAAATATTTACATTGTCCTTATCAGTAGATTACATTATATATTTATTTAGAACTATCATTTACAGTGCTCTCCCCTAATTGGGAAATGAAACAGCTGTTTGGCACTTAAAAGAACATGTCATGTCCCCTTTGAGTGATCTCTTAAAGAGGACAGGGATTATAAGTATTTACTTTAGGATTTCTGAAATAAAGCCGACCAGTTCTAGGCAGAATGAAAATAATTTCTTGGGAATCTTCTGCTATGAAAGATTAGGGAGATACATGGAAATAACAATGAATGGAACAGCAGTTATTTGGGATTACATGGCATTTTGTCCCCAATTTAAGTGAGACTGTAGCTGATGTTTCCGTCTGAATTGTGCTACTGACTCAGTCACAGTCCTTGTCTGTTGGGTGTGTAATGGTGATTATGCAAGTCTGTGGGGTCGCTCCTTAATTTGCTGACTGTTTTGCCAGTCTGTAGCTCAAGGGAAAAAAGCTCTTCAAAACTGATTGTTTATTCCAAAGAGAGAAAAAAAAAATACCTCTTCTAAGTTATTTTCATCATTAATTCAAATTATTAAAACATAAAAGATAAAATGTCTAAAGTTTTTGAAATGGCTCATTTGGATTATATTATAATATTGCAAACAAATGGGGAAAAAGCTTACAACCGAGTTTGTTTATTTTTTTAATTAAACTGGATGTAAAGCCAACATTTCTGCTTGTTTACCTATAGGAACTATAAAATACATGGTGAATATTGGCTTTTTCTGGCATTTCCCATATAAAAATGTGCTGTTTATATATGAAAAAGTGACTATACTTTGGGGAAAAGAAACTTAGAGTGTGTTCACCCTTAGTGTAGCTATGTTACTCTAAGAGGAAATAGCTGTGTTTACTAATGCCATACCCAGTTAACAATATGTGAAGTTTAATTTTAAAATAATATATGAATACTTTATTGTATACAAAATGTGTT
>NW_007727640.1:102191-107523 GCF_000696425.1 Galeopterus variegatus
AGTTCATGTGGAGTGTTTAGCCTTCTGCCTGCAGAGAGTAAGTCTTCAATGCATGAGATCCCATTATTATTATTGTTATTGTTATTATTATTATTACTATTATTAGCATTACATAAATGTCTGATAAATAAATTAATAAATGTCAGCCTTTTTCAGGATCAGACTCACCAGGCAACTCAAATTTGGAGGGATAAGGAACTACATTTTATTAGTTCAATTTATAATGGTCGGGTGTAAGGAAATCACTAAAATTTGGCTTCTCAGCCAGAATTCACCAATTTATTATAGAAGATACATTTTTTCTAGGGGTCAGAACTTCCTGAAGTCAAGGTACTTGAAGCACGGAATTAATAGAAGGCTGTTTGCGGTCTCTGAATCAGAACAAAGGGCATTGTCTCTAGAGTCTTTCAGGATGTGTGACACAGGCCGGAGACTTACCCAACTCCACCATCACCTGTACCTTTTGGGAGGTTGAAAAGTTTGTATCCACCGAATACCAGGACTTTCTCTCCCTCTCTTCACCCTTAGAGAGAAAAGGTAAATACTGGCAGATCTGTCTTATCCACGCCTAATATAAAATTTTGAAGCTACAAGGAGCCTTAAGGATCTTCTATTTCCTTAAACTAGACACGCATTTTATAGATGACAAACGTGAGTCTCAAGAGACTGTCCCAAGGAAACCTGGATATAGGTTAACAAAGCAAGGCCCTGACCCTAGTTTCCTAACTTCTAGTGCTTCCAGTTTGCTATCCTGCTTTCTCTAATATTTCCTATTGTGATAGACTTAAAAATATGCGTACCAACCTCCAAACCTTATTCATGTCCTAATCTCTTGGAATCTGTATGTAAAAATTGTCTTTGTGGGTGTGATTAAGAATCTTGAGATGGGGAGATAATCCTGGATTTTCAGGATGGACCTTAAACGCGATCACACGTATCCCTATAAAAGGTAGGCCAAGGGAGATCAGGAGCAGAGGAAAAGGTTATGTGAAGACAGAGCAGACAGAGTTTTAATGATACTGGACTTGAAGACTGGTGTGAAATGGCCACAAATCAAGGAATGCCAGCAGCCACCAGAAGCTGAAAGAGATAAGAAAGGGATTCTCCCCTAGATTATCTGGAGGGAGTGTAGCCCTGCCAACACCTTGATTTTGGCCTGATGATACTGGTTTCAGACTGTTGGCCTCCAGAACTGTGAGAGAATAAATGTCTCCTGTTTTAAGCCACCAAGTTTGTGATAATGTGTTACATCAGCCATAGAAAACTAATACACCTATGAAAAAGAAGTCATAGTTCCCTGTTTAGAAAAATCATTGGCACATGATACTATAGGCACATGCGTATTTCATACACAGACTGTCCCAGAACTCACACAACTCTTTGTCCAAAATCACCTTTTATAGCATAATGTCTCAGAGTTAGCTGGACTATAGTTTATTTTGTTATGCTACATATATTTAAAAGAGATCTTACTAAGATTTTTTTTTTTTAGATGACTTTAGTGTTATGTTACATATATTTAAAAGAGATCTTACTAAGATTTTTTTTTTTAGATGACTTTAGGGGACACACTTGTCTTATGAGCAACACATGCATAATTATCATTTAGTATGTTAGTTTTGCAAATAACTAATCTCATGACATTATGTTGATATTATTAGCTTTAGTTTCAAAACATGGAGATCCTCCCTTTGGAAGAACTGCACCCCCGAAAATCCCCATAGCAATGGTCTCTCATCACTCTTCCGTGCATGGGTTCAAATCCATTGCATAATCTTGGCTTGTACGTAACTGGATGGTATTTTTTTTTTACCTTAAACAAAACACCTCCTTCAAAGCTTAAATCTTAAACATGTGCAAGTTAACACACAAATGTTGTGGTAGTATTGGCTGAAGATTAGGAGGCTACCCCTTAGCTTTATGAGGAANAAAAAAAATACCTCTTCTAAGTTATTTTCATCATTAATTCAAATTATTAAAACATAAAAGATAAAATGTCTAAAGTTTTTGAAATGGCTCATTTGGATTATATTATAATATTGCAAACAAATGGGGAAAAAGCTTACAACCGAGTTTGTTTATTTTTTTAATTAAACTGGATGTAAAGCCAACATTTCTGCTTGTTTACCTATAGGAACTATAAAATACATGGTGAATATTGGCTTTTTCTGGCATTTCCCATATAAAAATGTGCTGTTTATATATGAAAAAGTGACTATACTTTGGGGAAAAGAAACTTAGAGTGTGTTCACCCTTAGTGTAGCTATGTTACTCTAAGAGGAAATAGCTGTGTTTACTAATGCCATACCCAGTTAACAATATGTGAAGTTTAATTTTAAAATAATATATGAATACTTTATTGTATACAAAATGTGTTTAGTTAAAAACAAATTTCTTAAAGCATAGAAAATTTAAATAGATTTGTATCAACACGGCTTTCCAACCCACCATCCTTATCAACTTATTTCAGATTATCTTCAAGGGGAAATGGTTTTGCACCCAGTTGTAAACAGAGGTTAGCCCTCTGCTTTGAAGGGTAGGGGGTTGTATGTGAAGTGCGGAAATAACTCGCCACTTTAGTTCATGGTATTAGACATTTTTGAGTGATAGCCAAAGGGTTCTTGTCAGTTTCAGGAATTTACTGAGTACATACTTTCACTTTTCAGAAGTGGGCCTGGAACCAAACTCTTAATAGAACGGATCGCAAGTCTATGTCATAGAGTCTACAAATGACTTAAAAGGGCTCTTTTTAGAATTTCCACACACTAGGAATGTTCAAAAGAGTCAATAAAACTAAACTTTGGAGCCAAGCAGTCAAGGTGGGAAAATGACTACTTAAAGACTGCCAACAGAAATGCTGAACTTCAAGTAGTGATCGTGAAACCTGGCATGGGGCGTGGCATAGTGGTTACCAATGCAGCTTCCAAGTCCACAGTCCTGGGTCAAAATCCAGGGTCTTCTCCTTCCTTAGGTTGTGACCTGGGACAAATCATGCCATTTCTCTCAAAGTGATTTATCTTATCGCTGCAATGAGTACAATAGCGCCAGGTGCCTCCCCTGGGTAGTAGCATTTCATGCACTTATAAATGCTACGTTTATTTCTGTGATTCTTCACTTCATATTTATCTCCTCTTTCAGATGTTAAGTTCCCACAAGTCAAGTGCCCTGCCCATTCTCATATTCCCCAGCATCAATCACATACATGCTTGGCATGAAGAAAGTATTCAATGATGAGTTTCATTTGAAAACTGTGGAGAGCACATGAAACAGTTCATGTGGAGTGTTTAGCCTTCTGCCTGCAGAGAGTAAGTCTTCAATGCATGAGATCCTATTATTATTATTATTATTATTGGCATTACATAAATGTCTGATAAATAAATTAATAAATGTCAGGCTTTTTCAGGATCAGACTCACCAGGCAACTCAGATTTGGAGGGATAAGGAACTACATTTTATTAGTTCAATTTATAATGTTCGGGTCTAAGGAAATCACTAAAATTTGGCTTCTCAGCCAGAATTCAGCAATTTATAATAGAAGATATATTTTTTCTAGGGGTCAGAACTTCCTGAAATCAAGGTACTTGAAGCACAGAATTAATAGAAGGCTGTTTGCGGTCTCTGAATCAGAACAAAGGGCATTGTCTCTAGAGTCNAGGCCAAGGGAGATCAGGAGCAGAGGAAAAGGTTATGTGAAGACAGAGCAGACAGAGTTTTAATGATACTGGACTTGAAGACTGGTGTGAAATGGCCACAAATCAAGGAATGCCAGCAGCCACCAGAAGCTGAAAGAGATAAGCAAGGGATTCTCCCCTAGATTATCTGGAGGGAGTGTAGCCCTGCCAACACCTTGATTTTGGCCTGATGATACTGGTTTCAGACTGTTGGCCTCCAGAACTGTGAGAGAATAAATGTCTCCTGTTTTAAGCCACCAAGTTTGTGATAATGTGTTACATCAGCCATAGAAAACTAATACACCTATGAAAAAGAAGAAGTCATAGTTCCCTGTTTAGAAAAATCATTGGCACATGATACTATAGGCACATGCGTATTTCATACACAGACTGTCCCAGAACTCACACAACTCTTTGTCCAAAATCACCTTTTATAGCATAATGTCTCAGAGTTAGCTGGACTATAGTTTATTTTGTTATGCTACATATATTTAAAAGAGATCTTACTAAGATTTTTTTTTTTTAGATGACTTTAGGGGACACACTTGTCTTATGAGCAACACATGTGTAATTATCATTTAGTATGTTAGTTTTGCAAATAACTAATCTCATGACATTATGTTGATATTATTAGCTTTAGTTTCAAAACATGGAGATCCTCCCTTTGGAAGAACTGCACCCCCGAAAATCCCCATAGCAATGGTCTCTCATCACTCTTCCGTGCATGGGTTCAAATCCATTGCATAATCTTGGCTTGTACGTAACTGGATGGTATTTTTTTTTTACCTTAAACAAAACACCTCCTTCAAAGCTTAAATCTTAAACATGTGCAAGTTAACGCACAAATGTTGTGGTAGTATTGGCTGAAGATTAGGAGGCTACCCCTTAGCTTTATGAGGAACAATTATTTAAAGTAAATCACAGAATAAGAGAATATTTATTGCTAAGACTAGATGTTTTTCTAAACACATTTTAACTGAGAGTAGAATTTTTAATAGTCAACAGGGTATTGGTCCAAAGGCTTTTGCGACTGTTGCTAGGTCACATTTTTCTAGGCATCAGCTTCCAGTGGCAATTGGATTTTATCTTCTGGAATTGTGTTAATTTGTGTATGTTTATCAGAAGTCTCCATATGGCAAATATAGGGAACTAAGTCACTATAATTTATACAATTAACTCACTGATAAAAAACTAAATATTGTGACAAAGTTTGTACAATCCTCTGTCAGATATTTCATCAGAGTAATGAATAGAGAAAACTCTGGCATCCACCACTAAAGTAAGGGGAAAATATTCCTAAAGAACAGAGAAGGAAATGAACATCACGTTCTCTTAGAGAAAAGCAAGAATCTGTAGGTCAAAAATGGTAGAATGTTAGCGATTCCCTACTGTTCAATTTAGTAGTTTACTTGGAATCCATTGGTCTTGGAGGGTATAAAAGTGATTCCATTTAAAGTTATGCCATGGGCACTTGGCTTCTTATGATCTGTTTCCCCACTTTGTTCCTTTGAACCAGTTTACCTTTCATATGCCTAACAGAGTTGTTTGCATAGGATTTGGTGTCAATATTTAAAGAGAAGAGCAGAGGATTATATTATTTATCCAAAATGATCAGTTTTTTGTCTTCCAAAAAGGTTGACCTTTTACATGGAACAATTTGA
>NW_007727640.1:108259-111079 GCF_000696425.1 Galeopterus variegatus
CCCCCCCCTCCCCAACCAACAGAGTGGAAAAAGAACATTTTGCTGCTTCTTATATCAGGCCCATTACCAGTCCTTTTATAATCTGTGAAACCCAAATCAAGGAAGCACCACCCTGCCTCAGAAGGGAGTGCATATACTCCTAGGAAGGTGACTATACTAAATATTAGTTACATTTAAACAAAATGCCTCCATTCAGTCTAGGGATTTCCCCCCTATCTACAGAGGTAAGAGTTTGTGTATCTCAGTTGTTTTCAGAGGGGCCATCATCAAATTAGAGTTATGATGACATCAAATTTATCCGTGATGTCAGGGCCCCAACAGGAAAACAAAGTCAAATTGGTAATTTGAGGAGAGATTACTAAAGGAGCAATTAACAAAGATGTGGGCAGGGTGCAGGGACACCACAAAGGACATCATACCGTGGGGCTAGTAATGGTCAAGGTGCTGTGTACACTCCTAGGCCTGAAGGGGTGAGGGAAAGAAGTGGTTATCAGGAGAAAGAGGAGAAGAGAATGGGAGGTGGGTGGGGAAGCCTGTCTGGCAAGAACTGCAACTCTACAGCAAGGGAGTTGGCAAAGCAAAAACTCCAAACTGACTTTCTTGCCTCCCTCCACCTCCTATTGGCCTCCTATTTCTCTGAACCCACTGTTAGGCAAAGGGCATGAGAACCGGTCCTTAAAGGCCAGCCTCCTGGGGCACTGGGCAGAGTGCAGAAGGGTGGAGAGCAGATCTGGGAGGCAAAAGAAATTATGCCAATGTTTACACATAGCCCAGTCACAGCGCAGCTTTACATGCTTTGAATGCTGTGGTCACTATGTGTGCATTAAAACAAATCAATTTCATGTTCTTATTAGAAGCAGTGTGGGTGCATATGTGGGGGAGGGGAGAAGAGAAAGACCGGAGTAACTTGTATTTATTGTCTATTATATCCGTGATATCAATTCAGATGATTTGCATACGTGATCTCAGTTAATTCTCACAAAGGCGATATGCAGCAGATTTATCACCAAACTATAGATGAAAACGTGAAGGCTAAAAAACTTGAATTATTCTCTAAGGTCATAGGGCTAGTAGATGGCTGAGGTGGGATTCATACCAGGTCTGATTGAATTCAGAGTCCCTGCTGATTTCACCACTGCACATAATATGTCCATGCTTTGAGAGCTGAAGGCTTATATATGTGAATATTCAGTAAATACATTGACGACAGGGAAATAATTCAGGCCTCAAAGGTCAGAAACGTCATATTTGTATCAGCCTACATGCCTTCAAAACACACTAGTCGAATAACCTCAAAATTGCACCCTCCCCTCCGACATCTCAGAGTGTACCTGCATATTGCTCCCTCTGCCTAGAATGTCCTGTCCCAACCTTACCCCTCACCCCCCATCTTCACTAATCAAAATCTTCCTATCCTTCAAGGCAACTCAGATGTGATCTTTGTGAAAAACCCTCACTGATTCCTAGACTTCTGAGAATTAATGGCTTCTCACCTTTGTTCCCCAAACGTCTTCTTTACAGCACCTATTACCATTAGGTTTTTACAGTAGTCATTGTATAGGAGGGAGCTTCAAAAAATTCACAGAAAATTTCCTATTATCTTTTAATCCTATTTTTCCACGAACTTTCGGAAGTACTTCATATGTTTCTCCTTCTTCCTTAGCCTACGTAGCAGACATATGTGGGTTTGCCTTCACAGCATCTATTTCCCTTTCTTTGGGTGTAGTATGCTGAGTCTCCTTTGGGGAACCACCCCTCTCCAAGCTCCAACCTCATGTTTAGGTTGCAGCTGTCTCTACTACAACTCCAGGATCGGTCATGTGACCCAGGTTTGGCCAATCAGAGTACCATCTCCTCTTGGACTCAGTGATTAGCTCAGAACTGGGTCTATGACCCAATCACAGCCAGTCAAGGATAATACCTGGGCTTTTGCTAGAAAGAACAAGAGAAAGGAGCTGGGTGGGGAGGGTGAGTGGGAGTCTTTTTCTTTTTTTTTAAATGTGAACCGGATGATATAAAATCTGGAGCCACCATATAGGGAAAGCCGATGTAGAAGTAAAGCAGATGCAGTGGAAATCAGAGTAAAATGACTCAAAGAGGCCAAATCCTGATGACATTTGTTTGATTCACTTGGTTTAGCCAGTGCTACCCCAGATTTTCCAAGTACGTGAGCCAATAGGTACATTTCAGTTTTCAGATATTTGCAACCAAAAAATCCTAACTAGTACTATCTAACAGAGCATCTGGCATACTGGAAATGCTCAGAAAATATTCCTTGAGCTAATTAAATAGAAGCCTTGCAAACTGACATTTGTCCACATGTCAAGGTTCTAAAACCAAAATCAAGCAGATGATCACATTTCACCCTCTTCCATTTGGTTTTTAAGACAGCACTTGAAATGTGTTTGCTCAAGACAGAGAGAACTTTATGTTCTCCTCTAGCACATGACATAATCAGAGAGAGATGCATTGTAGCGAAATAACGCATGAAGTAGCAAGGGCCAAGCCTGATGTTTTCAAGGTGTTGCAAACTGGTGATCAGCCTGCTGATTTTTTCAACCCATCTGCGAAGCTGTTCCCATGAATCATTTGACATTTTCTGTGAGGGAATATACTTGGGACACTTACTCTGTAAGAAAAGTAAGATTGGGATTTTTCTTTTTAGTGTCCTGTTATTGTCCCTTATCCAAATTCATCTGTTCCTGGACATTCTCCTCCAACAACAATAGTAGACACTTCCCAATGTGTCTGAACAGCTCACAATCACTCCTTTAGTTTTCACCTAACCTAAAGCAATGGGCTAACAGAAACATGCTAGGG
>NW_007727640.1:111344-113747 GCF_000696425.1 Galeopterus variegatus
GAATATACTTGGGACACTTACTCTGTAAGAAAAGTAAGATTGGGATTTTTCTTTTTAGTGTCCTGTTATTGTCCCTTATCCAAATTCATCTGTTCCTGGACATTCTCCTCCAACAACAATAGTAGACACTTCCCAATGTGTCTGAACAGCTCACAATCACTCCTTTAGTTTTCACCTAACCTAAAGCAATGGGCTAACAGAAACATGCTAGGGAATTTCATAGCCAACTGGACCAGGGGTGAAGACCTGAAAAGAGTCACAATCACTCCTTTAGTTTTCACCTAACCTAAAGCAATGGGCTAACAGAAACATGCTAGGGTATTTCATAGCCAACTGGACCAGGGGTGAAGACCTGAAAAGAGTTGGGTAACTTTTTTCCTAGGAATCTGGAATTAGAGCAGGGAGAGAGAACAGAATTGATTCAGTCATTCCATGTGGTTGAACTACAACATGTGGCCTTGTGAGCTGTGGGTGGGCATCGTTCCTTGCCACGTGGAATGAGGAGTACAGAATGTGTCTGCTGAGACAAAGAAATGAAGCAGATGTGCAGATAGAAGTAGAGATGGAGAGAGTGTATACCCTGGTTTCTGTCATCCCTCCACTTGCCTCTTCTAATCTTTTCTGAGCCTTCACTGCATTTCTGCTCATGATTCCATTGCAACACCTCTGCAGCTTTATACTAGATCCTCATTTTCTGAGTAAGCTAACACAAGCTGATGTTTGTTCCAGGCAACCAAAAAACAAAAACAAAAAACCTCATACAGTAGTCAAAAAATTCTTAAAGATGGGGAATTACCTAAGTGAGAAGAAATATCCCAATTGAGAAAAACAAAACAAAAATCATCAAGAAGAGTTGGCAGTAGTCATTCCAAAACCATTGAAGAGATGTCTCTCAGCTCTGAGAAGAGAAAAATAAAGCTTCGCAGTCAGCCAGCTATGCAGAACTGAAATAGGATGGACCTACTCCATGGATTCTCACTGTCGCTGAAAGTCAATTCCTTCTTGCAGTCTTCAGCCTGCCGCTGAGCCATGAAATGTATTCCCAATTAAAAATGGCTTTCAAGTCCCATCTCATGACTTCACAAAGTTGTCTGCACACTTCTCAGGCTGAGATGTCATGATTGCGTCATCACTGACATGTAGACAAGGGTTCAGATGGCACACTGAGGAAATGCCCCTTATAAGTATGGGGCACAATCCAGTGGTTTGACAGCCCTACCCTGCTTCTATACAGTTGGAAATTCCCAGCTTGGCTCATTAAGGAGAAACAGGCACAATTATTGTATCAAAATACATCAGTGTATTTTATTCTGCCATTGCAGTTGCTTATTGGCATTTGATGAAACTAAAGAGATTTAGGGTTATGAAATCTGTGTTTCCTGCTTGTCTTTGTTTTGAAAACACGTATGGCATAGTGGGAACTAGGAACATCACTTAAGCTCCGGCAAATTCTCCCCAATCTACGAATAAATTCAAAAAATCTATCCCTGCTCCTTTCTTCTTGTCTCTTTGCTGAGCAAATAAGCTATTAAAAACAACAATAAAAAACATGTCCCTTTTCACCCTAAAAAAAAAATAAATAAAAGAATGACCTTTCCCTTACTTTAATTGTAAGATGATTAGCCACATTGTTTGACATCCTTTTGAAATACCTGAATAAATGTGCAAACATCACGTTAATGAAATCTACAGATGATGCTAAATTGGGAAATGCTGTTTTCATTATTAAAGATGACAATGGATCAGGCGGCTAGACTGAACACCAGCATCAGTGAGAGGGAAGGATCAAGTAGAGAAAGTTACATTTGGGAGAAAGGGAAAAGAGCTATGAAAAATTAAAATGGATCTAAAACCCAGATGTACTGTGAGTGGTAAACAGGCGAGCCTTGAAAACTTGTCTAACCAACATGGACATGTAGTGGACGGCCAATTAGAGATCCATGTACTCTGGGGATGAGAGCTAGGCTATTTTTAGTTCCACAAGTAGAGGCATTGTGTTTCAGAACAGATAGTCTTTTCTTCCAAAACTTTAATAAGACCGCACCTGGCATAGCGTGTTCAGTTCTGGAACCGCACCAGAATGACATACCAAAAAAAAAAAAAAGACTTCTTATATGTAAAATTTCAGGCTTTCTTTTCCCCCCCAAGAAAGAAGTACAGTCACCTTAACATTTTAGCAATTCTTCACAATACATCAGCTGCTTTTATTGATTTGGATCATCCTGGAGCATACTTCAAAGAAATTTGGATACTCAGCAGGCACCCCAAAACTCAAACCCAAGCTCTCATCTGCTTCCTGACACACCCACCCAAACCTGCCCTTTCCTCAGTCTTCCTCATCTGAGTTATGGGAATTCTATCCTAGTTATTCAGGCTTTAGAAGGATCCTGGACTCTGTTTTTT
>NW_007727640.1:114209-131671 GCF_000696425.1 Galeopterus variegatus
GAGTTATGGGAATTCTATCCTAGTTATTCAGGCTTTAGAAGGATCCTGGACTCTGTTTTTTCTTTCCAATCACAAATTCCATACATCAGCAAATGCTGTTGACTCTTGCCTCAGAACAGATCCAGAATCTGACCGTGTATTCACTACCTCCATTGCTACCTCGCTGACCCAAGCCACCGGGATCTCCCACATCATGTCACTTTCCTTCTCAAGAGTCTCCAGTGATTTCTCACATCAGTTGTGAAGGCCGATAAGACCCGCTGTGGTCTGGCAGCGTGGCCTCTGATGACATCTCCACTCCTGCCTCCCTTGCTCAACTCCAGCCACACACTGGCCTCCTCGCTGTTCCGCAACATGCCAGGAAGATTCTGGTTATGTCTGTGCACATTTGATTCCTTGTGCCTGGAATTCTCTTGCCCAGATATTTACATAGTTCATTCTCTCAGGTCTTTTGTCCTAATGGAAAGTACAACCCACATACACGCTGTGTCTTCTCCCCTCTCCCAGCTTGATCTTTCTTCATTGTTCTTACTAACAGCTAACGTACTATATATTTTACTTATTTGTTCGTTTGTCTTTCCCCTGATATTTACACCCAGAATATACATTCCTACCATTATCTGCTTTTGTGTGTTTCATTCCCACACCTAGCACAGTGCCAACTGCACAGAAGGGACTCCATTAATACTTGCTATAAAGCTGAACGTAACTTGATGCCTGTTGGAGTATTGGCGATGCTAACTTTCATAATCAAAATACTTGATCAGAGTTAGTAAATTCTAAAAAATATCTAAGTTAAAATCCAAAGAGCACCTCTAAATCTACAGCAGAACTAGATATGCTTTTAGAGTAACTTCCTTTGTTTACAGTGCAATTAACCTCCACTCAGAGGCTAAACGACATTTTCTACACTGGCACTAGCTAGAATGCTGCTCTATGGTTCTTTTTAATCATAGAGAATATATTTACAGAAGCATGCAATAGCTAAGGTAAAAGGACCTTAAAATACCTCAGAAATAAGGAAAGAAAAGCTCAGAAAAGTTAATCTAGTAGAAAGAATTAGACAAGAGCTAACACTGTCAGGCAGTGTTCTCAGAGCTTATATGGGTCAACTTGTTTATCATTCACAACCAGCCTGGCAGGTAGGCACTACTGTTTTTATTCCCATTATACAGATTAGAAAACCAAGGCCGAGAAAGTAGAAATAATTTGCCCAACATCCAACAGCTCTTAAGACATGGTAGTTAGGATATTCCCTGCAGACCTGGCTCCAGAGTCCGTGGTCTTATGCATTGTACCAGGCGTCCTCAAACTTTTAGGTCTCAGGACCCCCTTTCACTCCTAAAAAATATTGAGGACCCCAAAGAGCTTTGTTTATGTGTATCAAATCTGCCAACATTTACTGTGTTCAAAATTAGAACTAAGAAGTTTATAAAATATTTCTTTATTAACTCACTTAAAAATAATAATAAACTCACATGTTTATTAGCACTTTTCTTAAAAGAAGTAACTATATTTTTCAAAAATAAAAATTATTTGGTAAAAAAGAGTAGCACTGTTTTGCATTTAATATCTGACTTAATAGAAGACAGCTTGACTATTATACCTGCTTCTGCCTTCAATCTGTTATAATATGTTGTTTTGATTGAAGTATATGAAGAAAATCCAACTCCACACAGATACATAATCGGAAAAGAGGAGAATAGTTTAATAGCTTTTTAAGGTCATTGTAGCTGTTATTCTTTAAGAATACACAAAACTCATCAAGTGATATTTTCATATAGGTTAGTTGCCATGTGGAATCTGAAGCCATACAATGAACTTTTGCATCCTCTGTTGTAATAAAATCCATGGATCCGTTCTCTATTTTCAACAGTTCTTTTACCCATGAGTGATTCTTTAACATTATGCAATGGACCTTTGGAAGATATTGGTTCACTGAGTTTTGCAGATCTTTCCAAAAAGTTTTTTTTAAAAAAAACAGTCTGTTAATGTCATTACTGCACGTATTTTTAAAAGGCTTTAGGAATTGGAAAGCTGACAAGCTCATGGTAGCAGATGCAAGTTTTCCAAAATTCTAATTTTTGTTTGAAAGCTCAAATTGTATTATTGGCAACGATTACTTCTAGGTTTTTGTTCCAATGTCTTTATGATTTATTACTACATATTTCTAGGCATTAGTTTCCAGTTGCAGTTATGTTTTTATCTTCTGATACTTTATTTGTGTGAGTGTGTCTGTAAGAAATCCTCATATAATATATCCATGGGAAAAGCTACTTCAACTTAAACAATTAACATCACTAATAAAAATTAAATATTTTGCTAAGGCACTAACAGCTTTACTCACCATTGCTTTTGAGTCATCACTACAAATGTCAACACAGTTTCTTAAAAAATGGTAAATAATGTCCTAGCATTATTTTGAGACTAATTTGACCATGGACTTAGGCTCCATGAAGGGGCCACAGACCACACTTTGAGAACTGCTGCATTATGCTACATAACCTCTGAAACCCATGACCTCTTACAAATATGCCACTATACCTTCTCCAAGCTTCGATTCCCCACCCCTAAAATGTAGATATTAATATATATCTCTAATCTTGCAAAATTATCTTGAAAATAAGTTCTTAGCAAAGTATCTGGCACACAGAACATAATTGAAAAGTGATAGCTGTCATGACCTACAGCAAGTTACTGGCAAAGCTAGGACCCAAATTCATATTTCCTTATTCATGCCCAGAGGCTTCCCTGTGACATCACACCAGCAAGAGCAAAACAGAGCCAATATGGCTGCTGTTATAACAAAGAGCAAAGTAGTGATTCAGTTGACTCAATGGTCTCCCTGGTTAAAGTCCCAGAGAATAAATAGAAGCAGTGAAGTAGAGTTGTTAAGAACATGTACGACCTGTGTTTGGCTCATGAATTCACTGTGTGCTGACTGTGTGACCTTGTGCAAGTTCTCTGAGCGTCAGGTCTCTCTACTGTAAAGCTGGATAACCATAGCACCTATTTAGGAGGTTGCTATGAGAATTAAATAACAGACAAAAACAGATCTAGTAAAGCACCAGCCCGAAGTAAGTGCTCAAATACTAGCTGCTTGTTATTATAATAATTGTGACTATTGTTATTATCTTCACATCTCAGCTCAATATTGCTTCCTCAGGAAGCCTTTTCTGACCCTCTAATAAAGACACCCCACTTTAAGATCTCATATCCCTTCATTGGGCTGACCACAGCTGCAATATTATATTTTGATATATGATTATGTGCTTAAAGTTTGTCACACACACTAGGCTCCAAGCTCACTAAAGACAGGCACAGGGTCTGCTTTGCTCACTGTTTTATTCCCAGAACAGGCACAGTGCCCAGTGCAAAGCAGCTTTCAATAAATTCTTATTGAAGGAATAAATGAAATAATTAATCTAGTAGCTTGGCAAAGCATAGTTTTACACCATTATATAATTTATCTGAACTTCCTCTAGCACTTGTTACTCAAAGTGTGATCGTAGACCAGTAATAGTAGCCTACCCTGGAAGCTTGTTAGAAATGCAGAATCTCAAGCCTCATTTCAGACCCACAGAATCGGAACATGCATTCTAATAACAAAATCCCCAGGTAATACATATGCTCATTGAAGTTTTAGAAGTACTAACCCCTGCCTACTCTTCACTAATTGAGAAAGAGAGGAAAAAAAAAAATAAAGAAGAGAATAAAAGACAATCACTACACTTCCTGGGTAAAACAGCACTCCCTTCCACAATTCCAGGTCTCATTACATTCCCAATACAAACATTATTATAAATATTATCATTTCTAAAAACCAGCTGCATTTTTTTTCAGCTCTGGCTAGACTACTCCTATAACCTGATCACATATGATTTTTTCCAGAAGACTATTTTGGCCCCAGTTGAATAATTTATTTCAGAGACTTTACATCCGAAAATATTCTCTGGAGGAGACAGAAACACCATCTGTACCCACTCCTGGAAAAACAGCGCCAAACCATGAAGTAGCGGTGTCATTTTAGTGATAGAGTTGCAAAATTTGCATCTCTGCTTGTCCACCACAACCTCAGAAAGAAGAAACACACAGCCAAACCTCTTCTCCTATTATAGCACCAAACCAGTGCTCAAACAGCCCAGAGAGATTTAGAAAAGTATGTGTGGTACCCATTTGACCCCTGGAAAAATTATAGCTTAGCTTTTTAATGAAAAGCTTATTATTTTTAGAATTTATTTCCATTTGTGAATGGTAAAGCACATTCATCACCGGATAATGATATGCAAGAATACCAAGGGATTCAATGAGCAGTTCATTTTCTTGTGTTCAATCTTAGGCATTTTGTGGGACCTGATTTTGAAATTCTTTTGGGCTGCAGTGTCCTCTGCTCCCAAGGGAAGAAATGGGCCTGGCTAGAAGCAAAACACATTTCACTCTGTTGGGTCCTCCCTCCCACTGGTGCATTGGCCTGGTAAGGTCTGAATCGGAGAGCTGACGATTAGCAAATGGCTTCTGAATTCACTGCTGAGTGTTGTTCTCCCATAGCTCTCTTGCTTGCCTGAGACTCTCCTACCTCCGACTCTCTCCCTTGTGTTTCCTTCAGATGTAAGAAATAAAGAAGCTGCTGAATCTGTAGCAACGGCCTCTGAAGGATCAACCCCTAGAGTGGGTCTGCCCCTGTGGTCATGGAGTCCTCTCCCCTAACTTTTCATGTGGGTTCCCCCAGAGTCACAGGCATGGACACATGTTGAGAAAAGGATGATGGAGTTAGGGTTCAGGATAGAGAACCAAACTGGAACTAGAGCTGGACCGATAATCTAGTCTAACCAGATAAGCCAAGGGGTCCCAGTGGAGCCTCTTCTCCCATCTGTAGACACATTCAATATCATATCATTGATTGGTTGGAAGCAGGCAGTTCCCAGCCCAGCCCAGGGTCATGTAAAGAAATTGGGTTTTGGAATACATAGCTCAGAATTTGAATCCTGGCTCTTACCCTTGCTACCTATGCCTCCTTTGGAAAATTGCATTTTATTATCTGAGCCTGGTTTTCCTCCTCTTCAAAAAGATAGGTATGTAATATCCCTTCATGGGGTTTTGTGAGGATTAAAGGATATTTTGTCACATAATGCACTTAGCAGGTAGGCAACTCTCAAGAAGTGTTGGTTGTCCTATCCCTTTTTCACTTCTCTGCTGTGTGTACATGACTCTGAAAATGCTCATGGAAAAGAAAAGAAGAAATGGGGGAGGAGCAGAGGCAAAGGAGAAAAAGGAAAGAAACCTCGAGCAGGTACTTATCTGCAAGCATGACTTAAACAAAACTTGGCTGTCAAAATAGATATAGTTCTTGAAATAATGGTTAAAAGGAATTCTCTTTTCAACATAAAGTTCACCATAGGCTTGTTTATTATTTTTTTTCCCCATAAGCTATTTGAGCATTATTCACATTTTAAAAGCTGTTGGTGCATCTCCTACAAAATCGCTATTGAACTAACCTCTCCTTTCTGCCAGCCAGACACTTCGTTATTGGTTCTAATCAGGAAAAGGATTTCCATAGCTCAGTCAAAGCTTTGAGCCTTGCTCTAGTGGCACTGAGCCCTAGTTTCAAGAAGCCACCTCCTTGCTGTCCTACTCTGGCTGCGTTATCAGAGAAGCAACGTCAAGAACAGAGAAGCACTTGAAGAGATTGATGGGGAGTCAGAAAAGGAGTCTTAATCCATGGAGTTCTTGGCGCCAGGCATCACAGAAAACCTCTAAACTGCAGCCAAGAGAGAACACCAGTCTCAAGACGTCTGTGGGCCTCGCTTCTCTAGACAGCGGTGCTTCAGGAACTAACAGTCTAGCTGACAGGAAGGGTATCCTCCTACAGTCCTTTGGGGCACTGTTGATGGATGAAGTTGGTTTGCCCAGAGGGAGGGCAATAGGGAGTATGCTGAGCAGACTGAGAAACTGAACTGGAAGTTAAGGGTATTTCAGCAGCTGTGAGCATCATCTATTGATTCAGGCATCATTCTATGGCACAAGTTCCTACCACCTCGAACATTCCACTACTTCAAACATTTCTGCAGACGCTTTGGTCGTTTTAGTACCATTGCACCGCCAGCAGCAGTCTCGCTGTACTTTAATTTTATGAAAAACAGAAAGATCTGTCTATTTTCCTAGCTTTTCATCATGAGCCACAGTTTATTCTTGCTGTAAGTTTTCTAACACAATGGTTAAAAATTATGTCTGCACACTGGAATCACCTGGGGATCCCAATGCCTGGGCCGTACCTCACGTCAATTAGACCTGAATCTTTGGGAGCGAGACACAGGCATCAGGCTTTGTTTTTAAAGCTCCCCAGGTGATTGTAATATGAAACTAAGTTTGAGAACCAGAGTCATAGATTAAAAGGTGGTGAGTGGGGTGGGGAGGGAACAGACTGAACACAACCTTGAAATAACCCAAGCAGGATTCTCAGCATTGATCATCCTTACATTGGGCAACTTAGGAAGGCATCACCAAAGTTCCCTGCACATTTTTGCGTGTTTTATGAAACATTTTATTTAAAGTCAAATTTGCTTAAGGTGAGTATCAAGTAACCCAGGAAGTATAGTAGATAATCCCAGAACACTGATCTTTTTAAATTCCTTGAACTTTCAGAATCCTAGAGATGGGGGTGAGGTGCGGGGGTGGAGGGTGGTTTGGGGACAGATAGGTGGGGCAAAGGGCATAAATAAAAATCACCATTTGTAATAATAATATGCTTATAATAAATAATATTAAAGAGAAAAATAAATAAATCCCGAAGAGAAATAAACAGTGAATGCTTTTTAATTTAATAAACCCTACATTATCCATTTTTTCATAGTTTATGCTCTTCGTGTTGAATAAAAAAATTAATTACCAAACTGGAAAAAAAATCTTCACATCTATGACCACTTTCTCTGTACTAGGGACAATACAGTTGATAACAATGTGTTGATGATGATGATATCAATTATATTATTATAATTAGCAGTAACAACTAACATTTACCGAGTGCCTACCCTGGCCAGGTACTGTACTTTAATCATCCCATAAACACTGAGGTAAATATTATTAGCATTTCCTTACTATGGATAAGATTTAAAGAGGTTAAATAACTCGCCCAGAATTACACAGCTAGCATATGTCAAAGTTGAGGCTTTAAGCCAGGGATTTGAACTCTCATTTGGCATGCAATGATAAATTAGGTATATAAGGCAATGTCCACTTTTTAAGTTAGATTTTTATTATTATTCTATTTTGGCCTCTCCAGAACTAACACAATGATAGGCCCATGATATTTCATATAAAATATTTTCTAAGTTAGATATTTTCCTGCCCTTTCAGCCTTGTATGGAAAACAGATACATGATGATTATAACGTAATGCATTAGTGAATGCCTAAAGTGTTGTCAAAACACAAATAAGGGAGTACTTAATTCTGCTTAGGTGGAGAGCATGGTGTTAGGTGAGACTAATAAGTAGCAGAGGGTATTTTTTGAAAGGCTTTAAAGACTAAAGAGGAGCCTGCTGGACAGAAAAGAAGGAAGAATGCCAAATGGAGGGAAGAGAAGGACCATACACCCAAGCATGAAAATGTGAAGCATTCTGGAGAAATGATCAGCCTGTATCAGTGGTCCTCAAAATTAAACGTGCATTGGAATCATCTGGAGGTCTGTTAAAACACAGATTGCTAGGCCAAATCCCCAGAGCTCTGGATCCAACAGGGCAGTGTGAGACTGGGAATTTGCATTTCTAGTAAATTCCCAGTCTGAAGCTTCTTGTCCAGGGACCATACTTTGTTTGAGAGCTTCTGGTCTATGTAAGAGAATCATCTGGAAACCCCCTGCCATTTGTGCGGATATGAGAGGCATGCCAAGGTCAGCAAGACTTGCACCAAAAGAAAATTCCCCAAAGAGATACAGATTTCTTCTTTTCCTGAAAAGAGCAGTGGTTAAATTTTACTGTTGGTTTTGGGAGCAACTCATACTAAAGCTGTCCAGTGGGAGGAAATGGAGAAACCACAACTTGGGCCCGAAAGGAGGGAACCTGGGATTTTATTGCCTTTCTACCCCGTCAGTGCCCCTATTCACAGGCTGGTGAGGGCCTGAGGCTAGAGGAGCTGAAACACACTAGCTCTTTTGTTGTGCAAGTTGATGTTTGTGTCCAATTCGCAGGCAAGATGGCATTTTTCACAGTTCTTCCTCTATTTTTGGCCCTGTGTCTGCTGACCACAGGTGAGTTTCAATGTTTATCACCAAGATAATCTGTTGACCGCCAACATCCAGCCATGAGGGGCAAGGGGATGTGTCTGGAATGCTCTCACACGGAACATGAAGAGAGTACAGGAATGCCAGGCTAAGCTGATTGGAGCCAAGACAGATGACAGCCCTGTGAAATTCTCCCTTTTCTCCCACTTCTAATTCAATTACCATGCTTTGCTTCTCTTGTTTTCCAGAGTGGAACAATCTAGGTTGCATCTGCCATTATTCTTTAATGCCTTTAAACAGGATGAGCAACTCTGAAAGGCCACCTCCAATAATAAGATCTCTTCCTCTCTCAACCGCCCACTCACCTAGGACAGACACCAGCCAGACTGGGGGTCATATCTGCCCAATAATTGGGGAACAAGAGGCATCTAGCTGAATCCTCCCCTTTTTTCACTAGGTTGCTTTGCCAGCTGACAGCCAACAGCTGTGCATGTTACATTCCTGGCAGGGGCCCTTCCAAACCCTACTATTACTGCCAGGAATGACGGGGAAGAGTGGGCACTGCCTACCAGAGACAGAGAAAGGAAACACTATCATGTCTGGATTCCATGTTCCATCTTTGTTTTTATTTGTGATGCAGTTCTCCATTACTCTACTGCAATCTTCTGGAAAACTCTAGAAGCCCACTTTGCAGCCTACTCAGTTACTTGGCCAGTACAGTCCTGGAGTCACTTGGTTTTCATTTCAAGATTTTCATTTCCTACCGCTGACTAGGAGATGGAGAATGATCATCTGAAAGACAAATATTACCTGATACAGGGTGAGCCTAGTGGTGGGGGTGGCGCTATTTCTTTGGGGGATGGGATCTTTATTATCACTATCATTGATGAGACTCTGGCTACCTGGCCAGAGATGAAATATTTTTATCATCATGTCTATTATTCCTCACAGGAACCCAATTAGGGGGAGATTGCCTCAACAGAGGAGGCTGATTAAATTTACAGATTTATTGCAAAACTACTTTGGGAATTGTGGAAAATGAGTTTCACTGCTAAGCTACCTTCCTTTAAAAAAAAAAAATCAAACCGTGAGGCTGTACCCTGTACCTTGAATTATCCGTCTATAACAGATCATAAAATACCCCTGACCTTGCATGCATTTTACTTCTCTCCAAAGAGGCTCAGAACACTTCTTCCAGGCTCAGTACTTCCCCAAGGTGTGGGTGATGGGTTCTAAGTTCATGCGACACAGGGGAAATTCTGACCCAGCAGCAGGGTAGGATAGACTGAGGTCTGCTGCCAGGATGTAGGTCAGAAAGGAAGACTTTCCTTTGCAAAGCTTGCAACCAATTTGGGCAGGGAGTCCTTGTTTTAGTTGAGTCCCAGGAGAGTTGCTATAGGCAATGATGTAAATGTAATCTGATTTTCCATAGATATGAGAACAGCACTGATAATGCATTCCTGACCCCAAACCTAGTGCCCGGGATGTTGTAGAAATAACCACAAGCACCACTTTAAAACTTCGAACTTTCTGAGGAGGATATTCAAGACAACATCTTAGATTTTATTTATTTAAGGCAGCATTTCCCAAATTGTTTTCTGCAGAACATTCCACCTCACAGGATGCTCTGGAAATAAAGAGTTTTATGATGGTAAAGTTTGGGCAGTGCTGCGTGCTACATGTCCCTTGATTCACAATTCTTATTAATGTGAAAGATAAGAGCTAACTCTTCATGAAAATCTCCCTGAGCCGAGCACTAGGTACTTTACATATTTCATCTCACCAGATCTTCAAAACATAATGCTCTGAGGTAGACATTAATTTGTCCCCTTTTTCACATGAGGAAATTGAGGTTTGGAGTGGTTAACTGAGTTGTCCCATTAAAGGTAAAAAAGGAAAAAGGTGGAGCCAGGTTTCAAACCCACTCTCAGTCCCAAGTCTATACTCTTAACACTAAGATTTATCACCTGACCCCTAACTATACAGATACTTTCTCACATTGCTGTTTGTTTTTTTTTTTTTTTTTTTTTGTTGCACAATTGAGTCCATTCCTAACTGTAAGTGCTAGTCATCTTTTACAGGTATCTTTAATTTTTTTTTCATGTCATCACATGGAGCCAGTTGGTATCATTTGAGCTAACATCTTCCCCTAACATCAAGCTTTTCTGCTCTCATCTTATTTGGCCCTCCTATAACTGCTTCGAGCACGCTTTAATGGATTTTCATCTGTATCTTTGACAGTTTATGGATAAATAAAGATGTAAGGGAGACAGGATGTGACTGAGTTTATTTACCCTGCCTTTGGCAAGGAAAGCTTTGTTCACAGTATGAATGTGAGTAAAAAGTAAAAGTCGGATAAAAAATGATACTAATGCTATGTAGTTAGCTCTTGTATTATGTGAGATTTGGGTTTCTTGCACCACTGGGATCTTAGTAACTAGTAGATAAGATATTTTATCTGAGTGATGAGAGGGAGAGACAGAGAATAATTTTGTACCCTTCAGTTTCACCCTTAAGAAATTGTTCATTAAAGTTGGGAACTCTGTTGTCCACGAATGACCTCACAAAGCATACACTTGCTCAGGAAATGGGCCTTTTGAGGGTGAGAAGAGGAACATGTGAGTTATTAGCAGTGGCCTTGTCTCAGCAGAGGCAGAGCCAAAAGGTACCAGAAGTGGTGTCCTTGGGTCCCTAAGGTTGCACAAGGTATCTAATCTCCATCATGCTTGCCCCCAATTAAGTCTGTGTTCTCTGAGAGTTCACATGCATAGGATTTACCCTCCCTAGGCCCCCTTGATCAGTCACAACTGATTTAATGAGCATCTGCACTGCACTCAGCATTTCCTGTATACACAGACCAAATGCCCTGTGTGGCTTGCAAATTGTTGAGACTGTGCCGTCTTACAAGGTGGAGCCTGTTATCAATTGTGGTTCATGAAAGAGTACACTGAGTCCAGGAGAAAAGAAATGACTTTCTGAAGGGCACTTTAGCAAGTAAGGAGCATAGCGGGGACACTAGCCTCACTCCCTTGAATTCGAAAGCTTGTACCCTTATGACCTTCACATATCTCCACCTCCTGCACTACAAGATAAGTGAGGACTTCCTCCACTACCAATACTGTTCTCCTCATAGAGTAAGTGGGTTCTGTTTCGGAAATGAAATTTAAAAAGAAAAATGCTTGACTCAAGCATTAAAATCAAATGTTATTACTAATCAGGTAAGTGGGACCTCCAGTGCAGCTAGGAATTAAAAAAAAAAAAAAAAATCAGGAGATCAGGAGATCATTTATTTTAGGGAAAACACTAATTACATGAAAAGAAATTCTTCTGGGTAAAATTGCCAAGAATGCCAATGTTGCCTGCAGCCCAAACAGACCTTCTCTAGTCTAGCTATGATTGAGATATTTGAATTTGCTCTTTAATTCTCCAGCCTTACAAAAGGTACTTGAAATTGTTCTGAAATGTTATTTAAGTCTTTCAAATAATGCATACAGCAATCCATCTCTTAAAACTCAGTCTCTCATAATTAGGAAAGTACCAGTGAAGGAGGAAATCAGAGGTTAATTATACGCGTACTGCTTTCTTACACTAAAAACTTAAAAATTAAGCACAAACTATTTAGCAATAAGAAATGAGCTATCTAGCCACAAAAAGATGTGGAGGAACCTTAAATGCATATTGCTAAGTGAAAGACATCAATGTGAAAAGGCTACAGACTGTATGATTCCAACTACATGCCGTTCTGGAAAAGGCAACCGAGACAGTAAAAAAATGAGTGGTTGCCAGGAGTTTGGGGGAAGGGACGGAAGGAAGGGTGACTAGGTGGAACACAGGGGATTTTCAGGGCCATGAAACATTTCTTTACAATACTGTAATGGTGGATACACGTTATCATATATTTGACAAAACCCATAGAATATACAATGCAGAGAGTGAACACTAATGTAAGCTATGAACTTTAGTTAATAATAATAATATATTGACATAGCTCATCAATGGTAACAAATGTATCTCACTAATCACACTAATGCAGGATATTAATAATAGGGGAAAGTGGGGTGAGACGAGTGAGGAACTAGATGAGAATTCTCTGTACTTCTCCCTCAATTTTTCCGTAAATCTATAACTGCTCCAAAAAAAAAAGTCTTAATTAAAAAAAAAAAATGAATAAGCAGAAGAGAAGTACACTGTTTCTCAGCATCATAGAATCTCTGCAGATGACAATCCCCTGGCGGGGGAAATAAAAAGATAATCCTCTCAATGCATAACAACTCAGGGCTCAGGTTGTGACAACCAAGGAGTATATGAAAGGTCAATTTAAGCATCTCAGTGGGTTGGAAAGACAAAGCTGACTTTGTGTCACACAGAATTCATCCCATGGAACCATGAAGATGGCAGGAGATAAAACAATCCTCTTTATCACCGGCAGATTAACCAGCAAGGACATGTTCTTTCTATTTATCCTATAGGCTCCGAAGGACAATGAGCCTTTTGTCCTTACACCTGTTGAGGGGGAAGGAGCCCAGGACCGAGGCTTGCTGGGGTTTACGTGAGGCCGCGCAGCTCGGATTTCTTACCTGCGTCTCTGAGGGCACATCCCGTTTCATAATTTGCCTCCCAGTCAAAGGAACTTGGAGACTGAGGCCTCGGCGTTCAAAGTGAAAGGAGCAGGTCCAAGCTCTACTGGAGAATGATAAAATACAGAAATGCTTGTTGGATTGAAATATAGCAGAGCTGTAGCATGTTTGGACTCTCAGACCGACATCAGGCCACGATTCCTCCAGGGCCTTGCTCTTTTCTTGTCCTGGCTTCAAGCACAGCCCCAGGCACACAGTGAAGCCTGGAGGAATGATCTTGAGGACTTTGCTGTAAGAAAAGAGAATAGAAAAATGATTCGCCAAGATTGACACTGGATTTTTCCAGCTGTTTTACTCAAGTTTCCAAAAATACATTTTTCTGTGGGTACATATATGTCGATAGCTTCCTTCATTCTAAACCCTTGCTTGTAATGGGCTCTGTGGGTTTTGACTGCCTTCTTTTAGGTATAGCACTCCAATTTCCTTTGGGAAAACCAAACTTTCCCTTATTTTTAGTATGGGAATTTGAATTTAATACTTCCTTTTGGCCCAACGGGCTGGCCTGTGGCCTGGGCCCAGCCAATCAGAGTTCTGTTTCCCTTTGGTCTTAGTGGGATTCAGAGAAGGACACATAACTCGAGCTGGACCCTTGCGACTCCCACCTGGGATTCTGCTGGCATGATTTGAAAAGAGGTGTTCTTTTCCTGCTGAGGTTGCTAAACTGGTAAAATGCAAGCCTAGAGGTATGAGTGGACTTCTTAGCTACCACTTGGGAAAATTTCTTCAAATGTAAAGCCAAAATAGAGGAAAACTAAGTTGAAAGATGGAGAGAGAATAAATCCTGGTGAAAATATCTGAGAAACTAGAACTGGCTGAGCCTAAAGACAACACATTTCCTGGGTTCTTCAATGAAACGAGCCACTAAATTCCCAGGATCTCCGCCACCTTACAACCAATTATAATTTAACAATGTGTCCATTTTTCTCCCTTATATTACAATTATGTGTCTCTACTGTTCTTCTATATGTTCATGTCCTTCAGATTAGAATTTAACAGGAAAATTCTAACTAGAAGATGGTATGTGCAGAGCTTCAACCACTTCTCTTGTCCTAATCACACCTCCAGATGGACAAAAAGAACGTCCAAAGTGGAGAGTCCTAGAAATACCACTTCCAAATTCAGACAAAAGGCAGAATTCTCCTTTGCTGAACATCTCACTACACCATGAACTCAAAATACTTCAGTGGCTTAGAAAAAGATGGCACGTGGAAGAGCCCTGCCTAACAGATTGAGACATCAGAGAAGGGCCTTGGGCCGAGCCTGGCACACATGCTGAAGACAAGGCCCGGTGCCACTGCCCCCTCACTCAGCACTCCTGTCACACTGGGAGCAGGGCTCAAGAGTCCGGCAGCTTGGCCTCGGGAGATAACCTCAACATTTACGGATGGGTTCGAGCAATGGAGAAGAATGCTCTGTATCTCTCTACCCCACTCTAGCCATTAAATCTAATAAGAACTAACACCTATTAAATGCAGCTATGCCAAGCATGGTGCTGAATATTGGCATCATCTCCTCTAACCCCCATGACAACCCTACCTGGCAGGTCCTATTGTAATCACTACTTTGCAGTTGAAGGAAAAGGGGTCCAGGAAACTTACAGAACCTACCCTGAATCACTGACCAAGTACCCCAGGACCCAGGCTCTCAACCACAACACAAGATTGCCTGTTCTTTGCAGCAAAGAATAAAAAGAGTGCCTGGATCATGGATTTAGAATCATGAAAATGAATGTCATAACTAGAAGGAAGCTTCAGCATCACTTAGCCTGATGGAAAGACTTAGGTAGAGGGAGAGAAATGGCTTACCCAAAGTCACACAACAAGTTAAAGAACTGGGCACTGAGATCTGTTCCTGGGGCACCAATTCTTTCTTAGGGCGCACCCTGTTGTTGTAGGACACATACACCTTGCACCACATACCAAGTCATTCAACAGACACCAATATTACAGAGGCACCAGGTATTAAAGTTCCAGACCTGTTAGCAAACTGCACTGTCCTGAGACTATCTCCTTCTTCCCTCAGGATTCCTGGCCCTCCTCACAATTCAGAAATTAAAGGGTTAATGTCTGACATCACAGGGGCCCCCAGGACCCTGCTCCTTCCCAGTGGCCAGCATCCCCTCTGACTAGTCAACACCTCCGTCCTGTCCTCTAGATTATTTTTCCTTTGAGCCTTTCATTAACACACAAGCCAGTACACATAATGAGAAGTCATGGGTGACTTGCAGGCTACATCTCAGTCATTAACACTGTTATCCCTAATATGAGAGGGAGACAAAAGCTAATCATGCAAATTGTGCCCAGGGCAACATGGCAAGGCCAGGGGAGAAAAAGTTCGGCTCCAGCTCGGGAGCAATCTGTGGAAGACTTTTTATTCCCTTCCAGGCAGTGTTCAAGGGTGCTGGGTTAAGAGATACTCTCCCCACAGAGAGGAAGAGTTCAGGGCATCTGAATTGTCTATGGGAGGCAAAATGGGTCTTGCCTCTTTCACCTTCCTTGTTTCTTTTTGGAGTGGCAGACCATCCCTCAAGTCATGGAAGCTGGCCTGACAAGTGGGAAATACGAGGGAAGGAAAGCTCACCAGCCACAGGGATATTCAGGCCCAGGCTCCTTTTGAACTCTCCAGGTGACTAGAGACCAAAAAGGACCAGTAGAGCTGCTCTTTCTGATTCTTCTCAGCTGCAAAGGTGGAAAAAGGAATTGCTAATGGAAGAGAGGCCCTAATGCATAATCCCCAGCAGGAGTCAACTGTGCACAGCCAGCCAGTCTGAAAACCATCTACATCCCAATGGCTAGCCTTCATGAGATGATGGTTTGCAGAGGACCGATTCAGGCCATTCCAATATATTCCCCTGTTATGCCTTACCAGGGAAAAGGAATTTCTCAGGACTTATAGATCAACAACTAATTCTCAAATATGAATCAATATGAATATTTGTATTCCATCCATCAACAACATTCTTTCATGGACCAGTAATCTATCTCAGTGGTAGCCATGACTTTCTTGTATAATATTTGAAGCAGGACATAGTATACAGTGACTAAAAGCAAATTCTACAGGAAAAGCCAGAAAACTTTCCCACTTAACCTTCACATGGTGCTTCTTCTTCTCTGGACATTAGCTTACATGTCATTCCCTGTTCCAGTTCCTTCCTGCAGGCTAAGGTAGCATTCTCACAGCACAGTTTCCCATTTGTAGTTTTTATTACATTTATAATTATTTGGTTAATGCTTTTCTCCCACCCAGACCCATAATACCCACAAGGGCTGAGACTGCATTCCCCTTACCTGCATCCCAGCCCCAGTGCCTAACAGAGTGTTTAGTTTTACAGTGAGTATTTACTGAGTAGTGAATGAACACTGCAAGAGTTCGACATCGAGTCCTAGCTATTTATGGGACAGGCGTCTTAACTATCACTAGAATATGTGGAAAAGGCACTTAAAAAGGCATAAAGTCATCCATGCATAGATGCAAGTTCCTCAGCTTCAGCAATTCACAAAACGCCCCTTCCAGTTTGTCCTTTCTTCTCATCCTATTTAAGCACATTCCCTCCTGCACCATGACTTAAGGAAACCTCCATGCTGTGGGGAGACTAGTTATTGCAATAGGTACATACTGAATTTTTCTCAAACTAGGGTCCACAGATCAGTGGGGCTGGCTTACCTTTCCTTAGGGTTCTGTGAGTTCCCTACGAGATTTGTAAGAAGTATAAGCATATACTGAATCATGCAGATACACATCCCAAAACTGAATATGACCACGTGATTTAAAAATGTTTGGAAGTTTTTAAATATATGCAAATTCTCTTATACCTCTCCCCTCAAAAGGTGGAGTCTACTTTTCCTTCTCTTGAATGCAGGCAGGACTTCATGACTTGCTTCTAATGAATAGAATAAGGCAGAAGTGACCTCGTATAACTTCTAAGACTAGGTTAGAAAAGGCGATATGGCTTCCACCTGGCTTTCTCATGGGGCATGTGCCTGGAAGCCCTCAGCCACCACATAAAAAATCTGCCTTTCCTGAAGCTGCCATGCTACAGAGACCAAACGGAGAGACTATGTAGAGACAGCTAGAGGAGGCCCAGCTGTTCAAGTCTTCCCAGTCCAGCCGCCAGGCATGTGAGTGACAAGGACTTTGAGATGACTGCAGCCTCACCCACTATCTGACTACACCCTCATGAAAGACTCCAAGCCAGAACCACCCAGCCGAGCCACTCATGGTTCCTGACCCAAAGACACCATGCAAGAGAACAAATAATTATTTCTATTTTAAGCCACTGAATTTTGTGGTGTTTGTTACAGATAACTAATATGGTGTCCTTATTTGCAATGGGGTTTATGATTGCATTGGAACTACACAATATTATTTACAGGCTAATGACAATAGAATAGAGGCAGACTTAATAAATGTATCTCAAGCAAGGGATAAAGTTTTCCAGACATTTGAATAGAGAAAAGTGACAGGAAAATGGTTCATCACCCCCAACTTGGTGTTTCAGATGTGCTGAACTCAAAGGAATCTTTGTTCAGTCAGCAGTGTCCATACGCCTGCTGCAAGCAGCTACTTTGGCAATTACATTTAGCAAGTGCAGTACATTTTAATTTTATTG
>NW_007727640.1:132523-188457 GCF_000696425.1 Galeopterus variegatus
GCCTCCCCCCTCATAAAAGACCCCAAGCCAGACCCACCCAGCCGAGCCACTCATGGTTCCTGACCCAAAGACACCATGCAAGAGAACAAATAATTATTTCTGTTTTAAGCCACTGAATTTTGTGGTGTTTGTTACAAAGCAACAGATAACTAATATGGTGTCCTTATTTGCAATGGGGTTTATGATTGCATTGGAACTACACAATATTATTTACAGGCTAATGACAATAGAATAGAGGCAGACTTAATAAATGTATCTCAAGCAAGGGATAAAGTTTTCCAGACATTTGAATAGAGAAAAGTGACAGGAAAATGGTTCATCACCCCCAACTTGGTGTTTCAGATGTGCTGAACTCAAAGGGATCTTTGTTCAGTCAGCAGTGTCCATACTCCTGAAGTGACAGGAAAATGGTTCATCACCCCCAACTTGGTGTTTCAGATGTGCTGAACTCAAAGGAATCTTTGTTCAGTCAGCAGTGTCCATACGCCTGCTGCAAGCAGCTACTGCAAGCAAAGCAACTTTGGCAATTACATTTAGCAAGTGCAGTACATTTTAATTTTATTGGTTTTGCTTTTATTTTTCTCTGATTCTATTCAACTTTTATAATTATTTATATCTAGCTTTATATTATATATTTAGATAACATTGTAATAATATGTCAACACCAGAGAACTACAATTATTTTTCCTTTAAAAGGAATCTTAAGTTTGTGAATCAATAAGGGAGGGTCTTCAGAAAGGCATATGTATTGAGTAAAAGTGATGAGATTTAGATAACATTGTAATAATATGTCAACACCAGAGAACTACAATTATTTTTCCTTTAAAAAGAATCTTAAGTTTGTGAATCAATAAGGGAGGGTCTTCAGAAAGGCATATGTATTGAGTAAAAGTGATGAGTTTTTTTATATGATCAAAGTTATCAGCTTAAAATAGTTTGTTTTACCTATAAGATGTTCTATGTAAGCCTCATGATAAAGCAAAGCAAAAACCTATAGTAGATTCACAAAAGAAAGGCAAATATATCTATAACGCACTACCATCTCATTAACTGTGGTTAAATGAATACCTACTACCATTCACCCTAGAGCGTTCTTCCCAATTGCCTGTATATGAAGCAGTTCAATCATAAGTCTTAAGGTTTGTGTAACTGCCTTTAAGTCTCCCAGTTTAAACCTTATATTTGAAATCCCCGTTGATGACAATAATGTTTTCTATGATTGTTAGTACATACGCTGACTTTTTTGATTGCCAGTCACTTATTCCTCCTGTTCATCAGTGTGAGCTAGAAGACGCCCACCTGCCTTTGCAGTGCCCCTACCACCCCAACGTAAATTTTTGAGAAGGGCATTTAAATCGTATTTTAAGTAAGACTATTATAAATGTATCTTTCAAATCTGGTGAATATTCATTCATTCATTTTTACATTATGTTTAAACAAAAGTAAATAAATATTTTTAAAACAGCTTGATTAATGCCTTATGTTAATATATTTAAACGTATAGCTTTGTTTTATATGGATGATTGATAGGTATAACAAACAGCTTTCCATTATATATATACTGTGAAAAATATCTGGAAGTAGTTTGATTTTTTAAAATAAAACAGTAGATGATCAATCACCTTAATAACAATAATATCAATCATTTATTGCAGTCTTGAAATAGTGACACAATAGGGTTATAAACATTTCATCTATATTACTTCATTTAACCCACACAATTTACCCAGTGATTTAAGTGAAATCGTCATGTTACAGAGGCTCAGAAGGGTGGTCACTTGTCCAGAGTTAACGTGGAGGACCTAAGATTGAACCCAACTATCTCCGCCTTTCTCGATTCAGTTTTCTAACCTCTCTCAGTTCTCTTGATTGCCCATACTTTGTTCACCATATTTCAGTAAAGCGAGTTGTCATCATATGTGAGATATTCCATTATTTACCTGCCAATACAACAGGCAAAGCTTGACAAACTATGACACAATGCTTTATCACTACAATTTTTATTTTACACTAACCCAACGTGCCCTATTTAATAAATAGACCTAGTTAGATATATATTTTTATCTAACATTGCTGCTGTACAGATAAAAAAAGCATAAGAGTAGGGCTCTTCTGAATCATTTTTCAGATCACGGTCACCAATGTTTGCGTGTTTCCACAATGCCCTTTTCCATATCAACAAGAGCATTGATGATATAGTATTTCTCATAAGAATGTTCCATTATTGGGTTTGAAGTTTTCTTCCAATCTCTTGTTATTCTTTCCACAAGTTTTGATATGTATATACAGGCAAAGTCAATACCTTTCATTTAAATATTAAAAAATACACATCTTAGAGTCAATGAAATATTGTATTATTATGTTTTCTGTGGACCATGTTAAAAAATCAACCATCCCAAATTTAAGGAGTATTTTACAATGTTTTAGTTATACTGAGCATCTAGGTCTAACATCAGACTTTAGCTTGCTATGGACCATTAGAGTGCATTTATGTTCCTTTACTTACATTATCTCCATTTGTTGAATGCTTATGATACATCAGGTCTAGAATCTTTGCATATATTAACTCATTAAACACAAGGAAGAGATATACTGTCCCACTGAAGAAACTAAGGTTTAGAGAATGTAGACGATTTGTTCACAGTCACATTGCTTCTTAAGTAGCAAAGCCAAGATTTGACTTCAATGTCTCTTACCCAAACTTCATTCTGTCAACTACGGTAGGACAACACCATCCACATAAACACACGCATTGGCAATGTGAAAATAATGATGTAATATTAACGATGCTCATTATGTGCTATGTAATAAGCTATTTCTACTTCCCTTGGCCTTCTCTGTTCCTGCACGTGAGTATATAAAGTATCATGAACATGGATTTTTATTGACTCCTCTCCCCAAGGCCATATATTAACAATAGCCCTTCAGGGACTAATCTGGAGGCAATATTTCTTGCAGCTTGGCAATGCATCCTAGGTATTGGAATTTTTTATGCTTTTGATTTACTTATTTTAAAATAACCTTTTTATTTTAGAATAGTTTTAGATTTACAGGAAAATTGTGAAGCTAGGACAGAGAGTTCCCATATACCCTATAACCAATTTCCCCTATTATTAACATTTTTATTATGGTACATTTGTCACAATTAATGAACCAAGATTGATAAATTATTATTAATATTATTATTAAAATAAATAAATTAATATTACTATAAATAATAAATTAATATTAATGAATTATTATTATTATTATTTATTCAGACTTCCTTAGTTTTTACCTAATGTCTTTTTTCTGTTCCAGGATCCCACCCAGGATACCATATTACATTCAGTTGTCTTGTCTCCTTAGACTCCTCTTGGCTATGACAATGTCAATATATTTATTTTTTTAATGTTCACGTTATTATGTTTTCTTTCTCCAAAATGGTAGGGATACTGAATATTCACATGCAAAAGTGTGCAGTTGAACTCCTACCTCACACATATGCAAAAATTAACTCAAAATGTATTAATGACCTAATTATAAGAGCTAAAACCATAAAAACCTTACAAAAAAGCATAAGAGTAAATCTTCATAACCTTGGATTTGGCCATAGATAGGACACAGCAACAAAGAAAAAGTAAATAAATGATATGACCTTAGATAGGACACAGCAACAAAAGAAAGAGTAAATAAATGATGTCAGAAGTAAATAAATGATGTTATTAAAATAAAAACTTTTGTGCATCAAAGGACATTACCAAGAAAGTGAAAAGACAACCTATAGAATAGGATAAAACACTTGCAAACCATATATCTGATAAGAGTCTAGTTTCCAGAATATATAAAGAATTCTTACAAGTCAACAACAACAAAAACAATTTAAAAATGCACAGAGGACTTGAATAGATATCTCTCCAAACACGAAACAATATTCAACAAGCATATAAAAACATGCTCAACATCGCTAGTCATGAGGGAAATGCAAACCAAATATGCAGTGAGGTACTACTTCATACTCACCACGATGGCTATAATAAAAAATGGAAGATGATAAGTGTTGGTGAGGATGTGGGGAAATTGAAACCCTCATACATTTTTTGGTAAGAATGTAAAGTGGTTCAGCTAGTGTGGAAAATAGTTTGGCAGTTCCTCACAAAGTTAAACATAGAATTACCATATGATCCAGCAATTCCACTCCTAGATATATACCCCAAAGAACTGAAAACAGATACTCAAACAAGTACATGTACGTGCATGTTCATAGCAGCAGTATTCACAATGGCCAAAAGGTGGAAACAGCCCACATGTTCATCAACGGATGAATGAATAAACAAACTGTGGTTTATCCATACAATGGAATGTTATTCGGCCGTAAAAAAGAATGGAGTATTGGCACATGCTGCAATATAGATGACGTGTGAAAATATTATGCTAAGCAAAAAAAGTCAGACACAAAAGGTCATATATTATATGATCCCATTTACATGAAAAATCCACAAAGAGGATACAAATTGGTAGTTACCAGGGGCAGGTGGGGAGCAACTTCTTGACAGGTACAGGTTTTCCTTTTGAAGTGATGAAAATGTTCTGGAATTAGATAGGGGTGGTACTTGCACAACCTTGTGAATGTATTAAATGCCACTGAGTTGTTCACTTTTATTTTTTATTTATTTATTTTTTGAGTTGTTCACTTTTAAATGAATAATTTTATGTTACATGAATTTCACTTCAATAAAAAAAGAGAGACAAAAAATGGTAGGGATGTTTGTCTATTTTGTTGCTGCTGCATCTCCAGCTACTTTAAGTATACCCAGCATGCAGAAAGTACTCAATAAATATAACTGAACAAATGCAAAACAGCACTGTCTTTGCAGCCTAGGAATTGTATTTCACAGCTGTATCTGGAAAAATATGTCTAAATTAACCTCCAAAAAGAATTTCTGAACTCAGGCATGGGCTGTTGTAGAAATTCACAAGCCATAACTTTCCAAAATAACAGAAAATAGGCCCAGATGCTGGAAAACAACATTCTCCATCCCCTGGCATTCTGTGATTAGTTTTTCTTTTTTCTTTTCTTTTTCTTTCTCTGCTTACTTTTTCTATAAAGCTAAAATAGCTGACTGTGACTAAGACCACAGCATTTTACTACCTCCCTACCCAGTACAATCCAATAAGAGTTAACTTTATTTGCCATATTTACTTATTTACCATAACAAAAAACACTATTTGCTTGTTTTAGTCAGCTCAGGCTGCCTAAATGCCATAGACTGGGTGGAGTATGCAACAAAAACTTATTTCTCTCTTCCTCTTTGAGAAGTCCAAAATCAAGCTGCCAGCTGATTCAGATCTTCAGTGAGGGCTCTGTTCCTGACTTGCAGACATATGGCAGGAAGGAGTGAGGGGGAAGCTCTCTAGTGTCTCTTCTTATAAGGGCACTAATCCCATCATGAGGGCCCCACCCTCATGACCTCATCTAAACCTAATTATCTCCTAAATGCACCATCTGCAAATACCATTACATTGGGGGTTAAGGCTTCAACATATGAAGGGTGGGAGAGAGCAATTCAGTCCATTGCATTTCCACAAAGCTGAGATGTTATATAAGCCACAGAGCAAGGAAGTTACTCAAAATACACCAAGATACATACAGCAGGAGTCTTAATTAGGCTCTATTTTTTTTTTTTTTTAGCTTTTATGATGTATCAGGCATTCTAAGTGGTACTTCTAATACATTACATCACTTACTTTTCATTTTTGTATTCCTACCTTTAGATGAAGAAAGTACGGTTCATAGAAGTTATGTAAGTACCCTAGGGTCACACAGGAAGAGGCCATGCAAACATTTGACCTTAGATACTCAGGCCCCGAGTGTTGGCTTCATTCTGTTTTTGCCAGTATGCTTCTTCATAAAGTGGAGTTGAGGATAACTAGCAGCCCCACTGCTCTTTTACTATCGGTTCCTTGATCAGAATGAAAGACTTCAAGTTCAAACAAATCCCAGGGAAGGTCTCTGACTGGGCTAGCATGGGTCAACTGCCAATCTCCATGCCAGAGGTCAGTACTATGATTGGATACTTTCATTTCCCAAAAGAAAAGGTGGGACCGTTTTGGGACCTTCAAAACAAACAGAAACTTTCCACCATCCCACATGTGTCTCAGGCCATACTTTAAAAGACATCCGCCAAATAATAACATCCATTAAAAACACAATACGGTAAGCATAAAAGAGATGCATTCAGTGTGTCAGTCAATATCAGAGTAATGAGGCGGCTCCAGTCTATCAGCAGACATGAGGGAACAGACTGGAAGTCAGGATGGGTTGGGTCAGCCACTATCTCTCTCTGTGTCCTCAGGTAAGTCCAGTCTGAGCCTTGATTTTCTAACTATAAATGCAGCCATCGTCACAAATAGTTCCCAAAGGCCTTTCCAAGTCTAGGTAGGCATGATTTTCTTGGTCTAATCCTGAATTTTGGAGAAAAATTCCGAGATAGCCATATATGGAAAAAGAGAAGCATTTTACTGCTGTCTTCAGCCCAAATACCTCTTTTCTAATCTTTGTTTGGCCTTGCTGTGCTGGTTTTGCTTGTAGGATCATAAATCCTCTAGTTTTAAGGTCTGATTTTCACAGCCATCACAGGGAATGTATATATTCTGTGCAATGTCCAGCTTAACCCAGCCAGAACTTCACAGAGGGAAATGAAAAACCGAGTCAATGCCAGTGAATCGAATGTGAATAATGGAACCTGAAGTAAAAATGCAACTTTTAGCTTTTGCTGGGTCAATGTAACTTTAAAGAAGTAGAAATTTGGTAATGATGAGTTTCGTTTGATCAGTGTCTATGGAGTTTCTTAGCCTTTTGCAACTCATGGCCCTTTTGATAAACCTAAATAACTCACACCAATCCCCAGAGTTTCTGAAATATACCACGTAACTTTAAAGAAGTAGAAATTTGGTAATGATGAGTTTCGTTTGATCAGTGTCTATGGAGTTTCTTAGCCTTTTGCAACTAATGGCCCTTTTGATAAACCTAAATAACTCACACCAATCCCCAGAGTTTCTGAAATATACCACGTGGGGAAGGGGCTTACCTCTTCCTTCCTCTCTCCACTAAGAGTCACCTAATGAAGACTGAATATAGACTCATCTTCTATATATTACTACTTGGCAAGATTTGTCAAACTTTACTTTTGCTCAATTATGTTATAAAAATTATAGGTTGTTTTTAAACTTCCACCTATTAAACATCAATATTGACTGTTCTTTTACAAGCTCTCCTTTCATTGCATTATCCCACCCACACAGGGAAGCATCTAATATGCCCCCCTAGGAAGAAACATCCCCTCAATGAGGATCAGAGGTAAATCATGCTTACTAATAATTCTTGCTTATTGCGGACTGTAATTTTCCCCTGATATTTTAACTTTGTCTAACTTCCTCAAGGTAATTTCCAAACCTCAGTTCCTTCATGTGTAAAAGACACATGATAAAACTTCATAGGGCTGTTATGAAAATTCTTGTGGTCATTTATGGAAAATGCTTGTTACAGAGCCTGGAATACAGTAGTGCTCAATGAGTGTCAGATAATGGTAATCAGGGCTGCTGTGTACAGTTGTATGAGCTGTGCACTGCACAACTCCAGGAGTTGCAAATCTAACTATGATAAGAAAGATGGCCCTTGAAATTGTGATACATAGAAAATGATAGATATATGGATGAATGGATGGACAGATAGTCCAAAGTATATACATATATAGATGACATAACACATGCAAAATATATAATATACATATACACATACCAATGAACCTGTAAATTGCCCAAGAACAGGGTGACTGATTTACCAAATCTCATACTCTGCTCCTGCTGTATAGTATCATCAGCAGAGCGGGGAAGTCCATGCCGGCCAAGTATGCAGTATCAGGCCAGCAGGATCACATCCAAATGATCTCCCAAGCCAACTCTTGAAAAGGAACAGCATTTGTGACCCAAAACAAAAGGGAGTATATCACTGAAGCATTCAGGAAGGGCCATGTGAGGTCTTCTGCAAACTTTCAGCCTCCTAAGGAAAAGGTTAATGTCATTTTAAATATTGGTTGTTTAGATTGGGATTACACTGAGAGCAACATGCTGCAATTATTGTAAAGACCAATGCCCAGAGGACAGAAGCTCTATCTCTGTTTGTTTGGACTAGAAGCAAATGCCTGTTCTACAGCCTGTGGGCTGTGAGTGTTTCGTAACTGGGAGATGCTTCAGTTCATGCTGGAGATGTGTGACCACAAAAATAATTTGAAAAGATGGGACAAGTCGAGGAAGGACAGCCTGGAGAACATTCAATTAGCCACAGTCTCTCTAACCATGTGTTTTATGGCATGAAACACTCCAAGCAGAATGTGACATTAAAGGAAAGAAAGGGGGTCTGTAACCAAATAATATTAGTGTGGAGGAATCTAATTGTGCTTCCTACTTAGAGAAGATCAAATACTTCCAGCTAATAGAAAGTGTATTCCCCCAATTAACCTCAAGTGAAATGACACTGCCCACTTCTCTTTCCTGCTCACCCAATTTGCTGTTACCCAACTGTTGGCAAGGTTGGCTTTTCTCAGCAGGAGATACCTAAGCCTTTCAATTCCATTTTATAGGACACTTATTGCTTACCTACTATGCATTAGTTAGGTAAAGGGGTGAGAATAGGACAAAAATAAAATATAGATCCCCCATCCAGAAGTACACTGTCCAATCAGAAAACTAACAGAATGATTGCAAAGTGGGAAGGATGCATGCTGATAGTGATTTTAACATAGTCCTTCCAGAGTGATGGGCAATGAGAAAGAGAAAATAAAACACAAATTACCAATTTATCATTATATTAAATTTAGAAAGAAACTGATACCACAAAGAAATTTTGGATCAAAGTAGAATCCTATTTGTTAAAAGACATTTGAGGCATTTCCAAGGGAGATGTTCATCATTGTTTTAAAAGAAATCGTGTTTTTCACTTGCAAATAGCAATTTATATCTTTGTGGTAAAATCATTTTGCCTCAGTCACTGCATCTGTGATTAATTAGTTGATGAGTTAGAAAATCATGCTTTAGTGGGACCTAATTTATTTTGTAAGCTCAATTTATTTGGGTGGAAATGTGTCCAGATAGTCTCTTAAAAAATCTTTTTCTGCAATTTTATTTTCTAACCACCCAGTTCTTTCATCCTTTAAAAGTAATCACCGCTTTCAAATGAGAATAGCAAAAATGGCTGTATTCTGACCTAAGTAAATGGAAGGTAGTTTCATTTATTCTTAGCTTAATATGTCTGACATTTTAAAGAATGATCCAGTAGAAATGACAGGATTGGAAATTTTAAAATAAGTCTACCAATTCCAAGTTTGGACAAGGAACTCAAAGCAGCTCCCGAGGGCCCCCAGGACTTTCACTGATTTGGCCTGTTTTGTGGACAATCTGCTGTTCTCAACAATGGCCCCCAAATGTTTCTAAGAGGTTTGGAAACAGCTTATCTGCACACTCTCTAAGCTTGCCTCCTTCTGTCTGGACAGAAGAGCAGAACCCACTTCCTTCCCTATAGACTAAAGGTTGTACTTTGTGATCTGAAGAGATCATAGTGATCCTCAGGAAACCAAACCATCTGCTGGCCACTGTAAATAAAAATGATAACCATATATCATAAACCTACTGTAGGTCAGGCATGGTCTTAGATACTTCATTTAAATCCTCATTTACTACTCAAAGTAAAGCTATGTGGTAAAGCCATGTGTATTAGTCAGTTTTTGTGTTGCTATAACAGAATACCTGAGACTGGGTAATTTGTAAAGAACAGAGATTTATTTGGTTTGCGATTCTGGGACAGCTGCATCTGGCATGGGCCTAAGGCTGCTTCTACTCATGGTGGAAAGCCGCAGGCAAACAGTTGGTACAAGCAGATTGCATGGTGAGAGGAAGCAAGAGAGAGAGAGGAGGTGCCAGGGTCTTTTAAGCAACCAGCTTTTGCGGGGAACTAATAGAATGAGAACTCACTCACTACCCTTACCCCCCAGGGAGAGCATTAATCCATTCATGACAGATCCACTCCCATGACCCAAACAGCTCCTGACACTGCCACATGGGGGATCAGATTTCCACATGAGTTATGGGGAGACAACATATCCAAACTCTATCATGTAGTATCATTAGGCCCATTTTACAGATAAAGAAAATAACTTGTTCAAAGTCAAATGGCAAATAAATGGCAGAGTAGGATCGAAAACCGTGTCTGCTAATTTCATGATAATATAGTTAAGTGAAAGCAACAGGACTTAGATCCAGGTGTTTTTCACCCAAACCCTGTCCCCAGAAGTAAATAACCCCCTCAGCTGCACTGAGTCCCATACAGATGCTACTTAATATAAAATATTTGCTTAGAACAAGACTCTTACAATGGAGAGACTTAAGAATCTTAGTATCATGAGACTCGACTAAAATCTACAGAGCATCTATTACATACAAGTTAATTGATAGGAAATTATGCAGGAAATAGAGGATACAGATATGAGGGCTCCATGGCTCATAATCTAGTGAATGAATGAATAATCGTAGACCACACACTTCAAGAATGGGGTATATTCATTCATCTACTCTTTCGACCAATATTCATTGAGTGCTACCTTTGAGCATCTGAGCCTGTGTTTACTCATCTGAAAAATAAGGACGATCATTTCCTTGCCTGCTTCCCCAGGCTGTTGCAAGGATCCAATTAAGTAACATGTGTGAAATCATTTAGATGACTTGACTGCCCCACTGCCACACACGTATTATTACTGTGCGGCAATACCGCATGGGGTTAAGAACTTCGGATTTTGAAACAGCCACACCCGATCTGAATTCCACTGCTGAGTGACTTAGGGTAATGTGTGTCCTTGTTATAAACCCCTGTCTCATAAGGTAACCTGTGAACGCTTGTTCCTTAAGAACAAAAGTGCCCTCATGGGGTGAATGGGCACTGACTCAGCACCAGAAGTACGAGAATCACTCTGAAGATGAAAGCCCCCCAGGGTACAATGAACAGAGCATGCAACTGGGCATCCAATAGACTAAATCCTGGCTCTGCCACTCATGGGTGTGAGACCCCAGGCATTTCACTTCAACTCTCTGAACCTTGGTTCCTTTACCTGTAAAATGGGTGTATTAATACCAATCTCATAGTTATCAGAATACTTAAATGAGAACATGGATATAGAACTCTGGCATATTGGAACTGCCTGATAAATAGTGTAAGTGGTGTGTTGCATGGGCACAGCTCCTGACATTAATGAAACACAGCTCTATTTCTGTTTTTCACTATCTCTTTAAACTTCAACCAGTGAAGATAATCTTGGGAAAGCTGAGGAGAATGGATAGAGCATGGCTGGCTCTCATCACCTCTCATCGTCCCTTCTCTGTGTTACTGCTATCTCATAACAGGACAGAAGGGTTTGTATTTTGCTGGACAACCAAGTCTGGCAGAAAAGCAAAGCATCAGCTATTTCAGGTGGTCCGTTGTGATCCTTTCTTTACCCCTAGGCCTCTAGTAGGGTACCCCAACCTCTTCCCGCTGAAGTCTCTTTCAGGCAGCCAAGAAGAGCTCACTCCAGCTTTCTCTCACCTGTCCCATACCTGATCCTTTGGAAATGCACAAGCATCCATTCCCAACATATTCTGGAAAGCAGCCCATGCCAGCATTCTCTCAGTGCTAGCGCCAGAGCAGCTGGTAGATCTTTCTCTGGCCTTTGATTCCCTGGAAGGAAGAAGTCCCTGGGCCACAGTCCCCTTAGTCAGGCTTTTTCAGGCCCAAGTCAGACACCAGTCATCTAAGTCTTCCAAACACATGGGGCACATTTCAAAGTTCTCCTAGTGCCCCTCAAAGCCCCTCTTCACCAGGCTCATGGTTAGACTAGGGGTCAGCAAACTTATTCTATAAACACCAAGATGATAAATATTTCAGGCTTTGCAGGACAAGCAGTCTTCGTGACAGCTACTCACTTCTGCTCCCGTAGCAACAAAGCAGCCGCAGATGATATGCAGATAGACAGGTGTGGCTGCATTCAAGAACACAGTATTTACGGACACAGAAATTTGAATTAAAGTTAATTTTCACATGTCATAAAATATTTTTTTTTCCTTTTTGTCTTTTTTCGTGTCCAGCAACAGGATCGCAACCCTCAGTGTTGTGCCCGCACCTCGCTCAGCCAGTGAGTGGGAACCGGTCTGTATGTGGGATCCGAACCCTCGGCGGGAGCGCCGCCACACTCCCAAGCGGCGCACTGCAGCAGTGTGCCACCGGGCCGGCCCATAAAATATTTTTTGATTCCCTACACTCCCACTCCAACCATTTAAAAATGTAATAACCATTCTGAGCTCACAGGACGAAAACAGTGGGCTGGAGTTGACCTGCTGGCTGTAGCTTCCCCACCCTGGGTTAGATGATAGCATCTCTGCCCCTCCCCAAAAGCAAAATGAGGAGTCCCACTGCATGCCTCAGCTCCCAAACAAGAAGCCTCTTTGCCAATTTGTTCATTATTTGGCCTCATTTGATTCCCACAAAGGTGGGGATTGGGGGGTTGGATGGGAGTAGGGTAAAGCGTAGTCTGTTAAGAGTACTAGGTCAGTTTATTGTAAATTTTCTTTACAACTCTATATATGCAGGTTTGTCTTACTCACCTTGTTATTTTGATTCTGTCGTATTGACACTCCTCCGTTCTAAAACCTTGTGGCAATAGCCATTACTGCCACTCTCATTGTTACTGTCTAGAACCCACAGGTAAGAGGCAAAGAGAGAAAGTCAAGGGGAGTAAATGGAGAGAAATTCCATTTTCTTCCACTTCTTTGTTTTAGGTAAAAGTGCCTAAAGTTGTTATTAAAAGTGCTCAGGAAGAGGCAAAATTACTCTATTTACATGTCTTGGCTTGTCTTCTCTTCTGTCCTGGAAGTATGTCCAAGGTGAGAAAGGGGCGCTTTTGTTCCCATTGTCGATGCAATCTTTCTCGAAAATGCTGGCCTTGGAAAATAATGTGGAATCTTTCAAACTCTGACTTTGTCCACAGGAATAGCATCTGGCACTAGGATCAATTTTCACGAGTATTTATGTGGCCAAGATATTTCAACTTCATGTGGACTCATTTTTGCATATTTTCAAAAGCAAGTTGGTTTTCAGTATATTTAAGTAGGAAATATATATCTCCTCCTCTGGAGGTCATTTTTGCCAAGTAGACTTTTTTAACACCAAGCTCCTTTCAGCTTTGATTATGTTTTTAACCTTGGTGGAGACCATATGATTTACACTAAGGAAAAGGCAAGGCTCAACTTGAAAGGAAAATGATAAAGTCTGGATTTTTTTACCCATCTCTTTTTCCTTCTAGAAGCATGACTGTGTTGTAATAAAGCTGTAGTACATCAAATGGATATTAATGTGCATCGTAACCAGAGAGCAATTTCTGGGCCACATTTTTATATGAATACTCATATTTAAGAGTCACATAAGATCTGTTTTCTGACAAGTTCAAAGTACTGTAGAAACGTGACTTCGTTAATTTGCTCCGCATCTCAGAGAGTCAGGAGGAAACAGAAACAATTTTTCTTCCATTTTGCAGGTAATAAAACTGAGGCCCAGAGAGGTTTTTGACTGAAATAGAAGCACACAGCATTGAGGAGGAAGCCTCAAAGGTGGCTTCATTTACTGACCTACATGCCCTTTCACTTATGTGATGATGGACGCTCCTTGAGACAAGGCCACAGAACAATTTCACATACATGAATGTGCTTAATAAAAGATGTTTTAAAAAAATATATTAACATTCCAAACCTGTGAAACAGTAACAGTATTTTTTAGATTACAATCAGAATTTCCAGATTCAGAGAGACCTGAGAGATCATAAAATTTTGTGCATTCTTTTTACATTGGGGAAAATGAGGTCCAGAGGAAATAAAGGATGTTCCCAAGTTGTCCAGCTAATTGGTGGCAGAAAGACTGGGTCACCTGATATCTGTGACCTTTCGGCTAGACTCAGGATGGCAAATACACTTCCCCCTTGCACGCCAGTAGCAGACAATCAATAACCAATCACACTACTCTTTTCTGTCAAGCTTATTCACAGTCCCACAGCCATTCTCAACCCAGTACTCCAGGCAGCCATAACTAATTACTCAGAGTTGACACTAGAAATAAAACCTGCTTGCCATCCATGACATTACAGTGCTGCATAAGATTTTTTAAGCTACTGATCATTGAGAGTAAATAGTACACACAGTATTAACTGCAACCTCACCACGACCCTATGCCCTATGAAGGTAGCACTATCACAGATATGGGAACTGAATTTAAGTGAGATTACATCCTTTACTCAGGGCCACACGGCTAGTAGACAGCTCTTCGAAGATTTGAATATAGGTTTTTTTATTTTATTTTATTTTATTTTATTTTATTTTATTTTATTTTATTTTATTTTATTTTATTTTATTTTATTTTATTTTATTTTATTTTATTTTATTTTATTTTATTTTATTTTATTTTATTTTATTTTATTTTATTTTATTTTATTTTATTTTATTTTATTTTATTTTATTTTATTTTATTTTATTTTATTTTATTTTATTTTATTTTATTTTATTTTATTTTATTTTATTTTATTTTATTTTATTTTATTTTATTTTATTTTATTTTATTTTATTTTATTTTATTTTATTTTATTTTATTTTATTTTATTTTATTTTATTTTATTTTCCTGCGCCTCGCTCAGCCAGTGAGCGGGAACCGGTCTGTATGTGGGATCCAAAACCTCGGCGGGAGCGCCGCCACGCAGTGCGCCACCGGGCCGGCCCCTGCATATAGGTTTTTTTAAAAAAAAAAAAAAAAAAAATTCATAGATATACAAACTAATACAAGGGTACTTTAAAAAGTTTGGGGGAAATGGGATGAAAAGACAATACAAATTTTTCCATGAACTTTTTGAAGACCCTTCGTATACATACATATACACACACACACGAATTTCAGTTAAAGGTTTTCTATTCATTTTGAATACTACCTTTTGAATAGTTTGTACATTATTTTCATCCTATTTTCCCCCTTTAATTATCTTAACTTCAGATAGGTGGGTTACTTTTTCCCAGCTGAATTTAACAGTAAGATCAGATGCTCCAAGTTCGTTGAATTTGAAATTCAAAGCAATTCCCTATCTTTGCAATCTTCCCTCAGTTGTAACTTGCTGCAGGTTAGAAATGACCTTTTCCTGAAAGGCGTATTTGGTAGTACAAATAAACTACCTTTCGTTGGTGATTTGTTGTGATTCTCCCCCATACCCCACTCCCTCACCCCATCCATTTCCAAACCCCTTACACAACTTCCTCAGCTTCCCTGTCCTCAAAGGAACACGAACAAATTCAGCCCCACTGCGTCTGGCATTTTAAAGGGAGCTGGGGCCAGGCCAAAATAAAGTATTCCACCATTTTCTAGCAATTCATCAGCAAAAAGATTAAGAAGGATTTATAGCAATTTCAGTTATATGTAAATGCCACCAGGGTAGCTTAGGAGACTAGGCATAAATTTTAGTATGTTTTGCCTTTATCTTGCTAAATCAAAAGGAAAAAATAAAAATAAATAAAAATTTTAAAAAGACCCAGAAGTGGAAGTTATACTGCCTAAGTGGTTTTTTAGCTGTCTCTAAATTAGTTAATAGTTCACCCAAGTCTAAAGCAGGGTAAAGTTCAAGAATATCGCAACAAAGTGCCCTTTGCTGGACACAGAAATAAATCCACAGAAATGACCATTCATCAACAAACGTGTACAGCTTCTGGCTCCTAGATGGAACCTGGGAATTTTCATTAATGCCTTACAACACTAGCACATGGCCTTACGTCTGCTTATTAACAAAATGAACCCAGATTTTAAACACCATCAGTCCCTCTCTGTAGCTTCTATTTGAAGATGAGGGAAATAAATGGCCCCAAATGATCCTCTTGAAAGAGTAAACTACATTTATCTTCCTGGTAAAGAAGATGAAAACAAACATCCTTAGTGTTTGCATATTGAGAGCTGAGATTCTAGTCTCTGGCGGAAGCCAAACACTTGGTCTGTTTCTGGACTGTATTTGAACAGCTTCGGATGCTTGGTTGTACCTGGTTTCTTAGAAAGATAAACGTACTCCAGGCCCCCAAGGGTGTTGGCTGTGATTGCTTGCTTTGCCAATGTAAAATGTAAGCTAGTGAGAAGAGTTCATCTATCTGAAGGCTCAGGAGTCATCAGTAAACAGTTTATTCTGCACCTTGTTAATACTGAGAGGTACTTAATGTAAACTCTGAATTATTCAGACCCTGTGCAGCATTTAGCAACACAGCTGCACCTTCCAGTGTCTTTTTCCCTTATTTGGTCTCTATCAAAATCATGTAGCAGTAATGTGTTGGGAAGAAAAGGTAAATAGTTCTTGATTTCATAATTTATATGCAGCTGTGTTTGTAAGCACGTGGTTGTTTGGTTTGGTAGGCAAATGCCATCTGAGATTGTTGGGTTCAATTTTGCAACTGCCATCACTCAAGAAGCACTGTGTCCACACAGACAAACTGCAAGTGAAATCTGATCACTATAGACAGCCAACCTAAATAATCAAAGTAATTCATAATAAGCACCATAGGAATCCTATACAGACAACATATTAACACTCAGGAGAGAGAGATGGGGGTAAAGAGAGATTTTCCTTCTGTCTGCCTTTGACCATGTTGAAAGACTTCTCAGAGGATGTGGCATTGAAGATAGATATTGGGTAATAATTCACCAGGCACAGATGAGAGAAAGGATATACATACACCTGTGGCATGATTTTAAAAGCAAAGGCTTAGATGTCTAACTGTATTTAAGGTATATGCCTGCTTCTCTATCTGCTCCTTCCTAGTTTTGTCCTGGCTTTTCTTTCTATACCTTAATATCCTTCCTATATTCTCATATCCTTCCCAAATCCTGATTATAAGAATTTTGTCTTTGTGGGCAGAGATCATATGTGTGTCCTCCATAACTCTTCAGACAGTATCATTGTGCCTGGAGTATGGTATGAGTTGAGTAAATATTTACTGATAAAGTTCAGTTCACAGACTAATTCTCTTCCCTTCCTTTCTTTTCCATTTCCACCCTATGAACTATTCATGTTTGCCTCTTATCTTCCATCAATCACCATGGTTTGTACATGAGAAGTGGTCTACAAACATTTGATGGAAACATTGATGGAGAAGTTCGTGACACTGGTGGCAGGAAACAATACCCACAGCTCTGTAAACATGCCCACCTTGTTACAGCAAGTATTGCTGTATGCAAGATATTTGATTCTTGGAATAGAATTTCAGTACCCAGGCACAGAGCTGACCCTTCCTCTGTGTTATCTGATTGAATCATCTCAACAACACTATGAAGTCAGGACCATTACCTTCATTGTATTGCAAGGGACAAAAGTAATTTGCTACTGCTCAGAGAAGGGAAGTCACTCACTCGAAATTCACCCAGGTAGTATGCAGGGGATTCAGGGGTGGTCCTTCCCATCTCCCTTCAGGTCCTGAGTTCTTAAGTCTGTCCAACAATGAAGCCATTATTTCAAGATTCAATTTTATTCCAGAGCAAACAGCAATGTACTGGCTAGACCTCTCCTTTAGAGACCCCTGGTCCCTATGTAGTACAGAAAAAGAGGATCAGAAAAAGGAAGGTTGTCTTAGTCCATTTGGGCTGCTATAAAAAAATACTATAAACGGCATAATTTATAAGCAATAGAAATTTATTGCTCACAGTTCTGGAGGCTGGGAAGTCTGAGATCAAGGTGCCAGCAGATTCAGTGTCTGGTGAGGACCTGTTCCTCCTCAAAGATGGCACTGTCTATGTGTCCTCACGTGGCAGAAGGGCAAAAGGACTTCCTTAAGCCTCTTTTAGAAGGGCCCTAATTCCATTCATAAGAGAAGAGCCCTCATGACTTAATCACCTCCCAAAGGCTCCAACTCTTAATACCATCACCTTGGGGATTAGGTATCAGCATATGAATTTTGAGGAGACACAGACATTCATACCATAGCAAAGGTAGAGAGGAAAGTGTAGAGGAGAGGGGTAGAGTATAAGCCTCAATCAAGAGCCAAAGTTGGCTGGCAGCATATGCATAAATTTTCTCCTGACAGTTTTGTTCCTACTTGAATTGCCTCCCTACACTTCCAGCTGCTTAGTGACTAAAACAGCACAGAAAGTGCAAGTTTATTAACTGAAGTGTAAATGGGGAGGCAAAAGGTGCCAGGGAATGTATTAAAGAGTCATCTCTGAAGGGCTTTTGCTGGTCTGCTCTGTGTGCTTATTCCTGCCACTGCTAGCCGACTTCCAAACACATACTTGAGGAACGTCTATAAATCTCTTCCCTCTCTCAGCTTCTGATGCAGCAGTGGTACTCCCAACAGTGCTATGAAAACAGATCTAATGAATAACAAGGTTTGGCCTCACGTGTCAGCTGGGGATGCAGCCGTCTATGAAACACAATTGGTGGGAAATCTTTGCTTCTTTCATCCACTCTGAATGGCCATTTCTTGGCACTTAAACCATCTACTATCTTCAGGACAGGGCTCAAATCCATGTTGGATAATACCTTAGTTATCACTGAACATTTGACAGGGATTATCAGAACCAGATAGCTGCACAGAAGGCCTGGCTTATAACCAAGAGGGTGGGAAGGAGAGACAGGAGGGTGCTACACGCCCACCTGCACCAGGCTTTGCCTGCAAAGGCCCACCTGTAATTAAAAGCTCCAGTTTTTCAGGTCTCTGTCTGGGGACATGAGAATGTTAAATGTCTCCAAGAAGTAATTTTCACGAATTTAAGTTTGAAAACATTTAGCAGATTTTAAATTTAGTACCTTTATAAGTGAAGGGACCAAAAAAATTCCTCTAGGAAGAATGTTTTGTTCCTTTAAATAAAAAAGAGGAAATAAATCCCCAAATACATTAAAGAATTTTCTAATTCCAATTTGAAAACAGGGGATAGCTACTAATTATTTAATTAAGGTATAGCTCACATTCAGAAATTCTCATAAATAAAGAATGCATCTTTTTTATCTTCTTCCACCCCTTTAACTTCCCCCACCCCAGATTTCATCTATTTCTGTCTTTTTCTGTGTCCCTTTCATAGCATGACTATTAAAATTGCTTCTTACATCCTGACCGCCTCGCCAGGCAAAGTCAATCCCTTGTATTTCTCTGCATCCCTAACGGCCCTGTTATATCACAACGCATAGAAGGGAAAGTCGCTTCGAGAAAAGGGCAATGAGATTCCTTGCACTGGGCCCAGTTCTTTTGTTACTATTAAATTAAACTGTTTATCCAATTACTGCCACTCAAATTTCTGTCTGGAGGCTGAGGGGGCTGCAAGTGCCAAGTGGAGAAATTACCTCTTAAGCCTCCCCTTTCCCTTGCTCCTATACTGGAGGAGCAGGCAGCCCTGAGTGGGGAAGGACCAGGCCATCACAGAATGGAGGGGCCTCAAGGTCATGTGGTTATCCCGAGGCCACCGGGGCAATGTTAGATGGTTTTGGACATTTATACTGGCTTGCTTCCAATAGGCTAAATATTTTGAAAGCTGGAGGAGGGGAGAAGGGAAGGGAAAGAAAACTGTCCCACTTCAATCCATCCTCTACTCTACTGGAGAAAGAATTTCCAAAACAGCAAACCTGATCAGCCTCACCCCTGCTTAAAACTTCCAGGGCTCCTCTTGATTTCTGAGCAATCGAATGGGGCCACAGCCACATCTCTGATCTGGCCATTCCTGCAACTCCGAGGACTCACCACGCTCTCTTTTATCTCCCAGGCTTGGCACAAGGAGTCCCCTCTGCCTTGGCCTCCCTGGACATCTCAGTCTTGTTTGGTTAATTTTTGCTCATCCCTTGTGTTTCAGCTCTGGTATGGCCTCCTCTGGGATACCTCCCTGGATCCCACCACCATGTCTGAATTCTGGGATATGTACTATGGTCTATATCGGGAATTGGAAAATTTTCTCTATAGATCCAGATATTAACTATTTTAGGCTTTGCCTTGCAAACACTCAGTTCTGCCATTGAAGTATGAGAGGCTATGCAAATGAGTATGTATGTGTTTTAGTAAAACTTCATTTACAAAAAGAGATGGGGGGCTGGATCTGGCCCATGGGCTATAGTTTCCCAACCCCTAATCTATATTATCATAGTTTTTAAGCTTTAGTCTATCAAGACCCTAATCAGAGACCATGAGCACCTTGGAGGCAAGGACTAAGCAAGTCTTCCATGTCTGCACTCCCAGACAGACTCTACTTCCAGTGGCAGTAGAGTGCATACATGCGTGAATGGAGAAAAATGGGCAAGGTTTGGTCAATCAGTCAATCAATCGATCGATCTATCAATCTTCTGTGAACACTTCCCTTTTCCACAATCAGTCCTTTCTTTGTAAGACATGACATAAAATGTTTTCTAAAACACTAAAATTGTCCTTTGATTATGGGAGGGGAAAATGGGATATTTAGCAAGAAGCTTGTCTTTTTGGATTCTCTGAAGGAGAAATAAGGACACAGGAAATTTCTTCCTTTCAAATCTCCTGGCCCCAAATAACTAGCTCTTCTAAAGATTCCAGATTATAATTGGAAGGTCTTCCGGATCCCAGAATGCTGGCCAGATCTGGTGAGTATCATTCCTCAGGCCTGCACACTAGGGCTGTCAGCCCACTGACCTCTCCAATATCTTGCTGAGACGTATTTCTGTCCATTTCATCCTGCTGAATTTCTAGCAAGCCTCGGCAGTTCGTGGACAAGCATTTCTGGCTGTTTCTCTAAAGCAGTGATAACTGGCTGTGGTATTTGGACAGGCCTGGGTATCTCCAGGGACCTTATGCAGAGTAAGGGAATTCCCTTCCATCCCCCAGTAGTTTACAACCAAATGAATTTTAAGATGCTCTAATTCTGCAGCAACCACCACCACCACCACCACACAAAATCCATATCCTGCAGCTGTTTGGAGAGGTAAAAGGAAGGAGAAGAGAGATTGGCAAAAGGATGGTAAACTTCTGTTCTTTGTTCCTGCCCAGTTCACATTCCCTTTCCTCTGGTGTAAGTCCCATGTTGGGAATTGCCCCTTCCTCTCTCTCTCAGTTCAGATGATCTGTTCAAGATATGACCTAGCACCATGATCCAGGAGTCAATGCATGATTCAGGCCTTGCCAGTCCATGTATTCCATTTCCATGGCCAGCATGACTACCTTGGAGGGATGGGCCTGCAACACAGATCAGGCTGATCAGAACCATTCCTGGTACTTCCAGTAGAAATACTGGGAAGACTTGGGTGAACTGAGAGGATAATATAAGTCAAGAGCCACTGTAGCCACTTAGTCAACAGAGAGGGGTGCAGGGCTGACAGACAGAGTCAGAGTTCGAATGACATTGTTTGAGCCCCTGATCAAGCTTTACCTAAAGCTGAACATCTGCCCTGAAATTTTCAGGATTGTGAACTAAGAAACTACCATTTTTGCTTAAGTTAGAGCCAGGTTTCAGGCACTTGTGACTGTGAGAATCCTGACCAATAGAAGGAGTGTTCACACACTCAAAGTCTTTGAGACAGACTGTTATAATTTATAAAAACGTGGCATTCCCCATTCTAAGAATGGAATTTTCTGCCAGTAGTTTAGCTAGTGCTTCATCTTGACACCTTTTCCTGTGATAAGCAAACATGAAGGTGATGAGCCACTTTCTTGCACGGATCCTTTTTATATCCAAAGACAGACTGGAGATAACTCGGGCCCATGAATTTAAATGTGGTAGTGATGGCCTCCACCAATGGAGCGCACCTGTTTGTCAACTATGGATATTTCCCTTTAGGTCACTGAATAGTAAAGCCAAACCATCTGGTATGGCCTCCTCATCCGATACAGGAAGAAACTGAGACCCATGGAGAGAATGTTTACTGAAGCTGCACTCATGACTCAGTGCACCTGTTTGTCAACTATGGATATTTCCCTTTAGGTCACTGAATAGTAAAGCCAAACCATCTGGTATGGCCTCCTCATTTGATACAGGAAGAAACTGAGACCCATGGAGAGAATGTTTACTGAAGCTGCACTCATGACTCAGTGGCCAAGTCAGCATTAGAACTCAGCTCTCCAGACTCTCATCGCTTTACTCTGCCAACTCCCCGGTCCAACTGTCATAACCTGTACTGTTTCACCACTGAAGAGAGAATATGACGATTTTCTTGAAGAAAATTGATAGAGCTTATAACTGTGTACTTAGAGAGGTGCCAGGTGAGGTGGAAAGAAAGCTAGATTTGGAGTCAGAAAAGGTATGCTTGACTTTAGACAAGTCACCTGTCCTTTGAAAACTCCATTTTCTCTTTTGGAAGATGAGGGATGGCACTAGCTTTTTTCATGTCACAGGGATGTAGTGATGATCAGGTGATAAGTTATGGATAAAAATGCCTTATAAGCCATAAAATATGATTCTTCAACAAATTTTTGGAGGCCTACTCTGTGCTTGGTACACATATAACACTTAACAAAACATGAATTCATGCTCATATGAAGCTTATAGTCCAGCACAGGGAGAAAGAATAAACAAAACAGAAAAATGTTCGAGTCAGAGGGAATGTGTTATGAAGAAAAATGAAGCAAGGAAGAGGTGCAAGGGATACAGAGGTAACTAGGCTGGGCAGGGAAGCCTCACTGAGCAGATGACAGCTGAGCAATAGCCACCTGAGAAAGGACAAAGAACCAATCCTGCAAACTGTGGAAGTGAGTTCCAGCAGAGGGAACAGCAACTGTTGGAGGCCCGTGGTGGAAGTCACACAGGCTGCTCTGTAAAACACACCTTCCCTCTGTGAAATCACAGTTTCTTCAAATGTATTCCAACCTCCTGCATCAACTTGGTCAAGCAGCAAGCTTTGCTCAAATATATATCTATTGCGCTTAGCAAGGTCGCAAAAAAATAATAGGTGGAGGCCAACCAAATGAGAGGGTTGGAGAGTAGGGAGGAAAATTGGCATACTCACTCTTGAGGGGGAATTTAGCAGTATATCATTTACATCCTCCCACCCGGAATTTCTACTTCTAGGTACTTATACTAAGAAAATACTGTAATCAGGATGTGTGCAATGACTTGGCTACAAAAATGTTCATTTATGTCAGCATTATTTATAACAGTTCAACATTTGAAACGTCCTACTCATCCATCTGGGTGGAATTGGCAATGGAGTATGGTATTTCTACTAGAAATTCCAAGAACAGTTCAGTTTGGGCTGACTTGATTCATGGATCTATCCCTAAACTAGTCTCTATGACCAGGAAGACAGAAATCACAATTTGGTAAGGAGCAGATCTATGCAGCCATTAAAAATGATATTGTAGGGCTGGCCAGTTAGCTCTGACTTGATTCATGGATCTATCCCTAAACTAGTCTCTATGACCAGGAAGACAGAAATCACTATTTGGTAAGGAGCAGATCTATGCAGCCATTAAAAATGATATTGTAGGGCTGGCCAGTTAGCTCAATTGGCTAGAGCACAGTGTTATAACACCAAAGTCAAGAGTTCAGATCCTCATACTGGCCAGTCACCAAAAAAAAGAAAAAAAGAAAAGATACTGTACACATTTGTCCATATTTATCTAAACACTATGCACTTACAATGGGCATATTTTATTGTCTACACTTAAAATGGGTAAATTTTATTATCTGTGAATTTTATGGTCAATAAAATTTATCAAAACAAAACAAAAGAGATGAACCAAAAAAAGTGTATTTATTGACAAGAGATTTTCACTTGGGAAAAAAAAAGAATCACAAAATGCCTATACTATATTATCTAATATGTGTCATACATGGGTAAAATAAAAAGTCTTGAAGGATATTCTTCAAAATATTTTTAAATGTTCTGAGTAGTGGACTTAGAGATGATTTTTATTGTCGCTTTTATTCAGTAATCTTTTTACTGGAAAAATTAAATCATCCTCCTGGTTTCAAAAAAAGAAAGATCACAGTATAAATGGGATACAAAAACAACTCTAGCTCCTTCAAATTACTACTTTTTTTTTTACAATTTCTTGGGTATTCTTCCAAATTTTTCTATGCATACACAAGCACATATGTTGGGTATCTGGGGTTTTCTTGGTATAAATAAACCTCTTGAGTACACAAATAGTAGCAAACTAAATACAGTGTTCTGCAAGCTTCTTTTTCTCAATTCATCTTAAATATTATTCAATACCAGCACTTATAAATAAATCTGAGCCATCTTCAAATGATTGCAAATTATTCCATTACAGGGATGCTCCTATAATTCATTTAACCAATCTCCCTATGAATGAACATTTAGATGGTTTTAACTCTTCTGCATATCTCAAAGAATGTCATTATCTTTCTTAAATGTGCCTCTTTTTGGCGTATGTGTAAATATTTCTTGATAATGGATGCCTGGAAATGGAATTGCTAGGTCATTGGATTTGTACATTATTATCTTCATTTCACATTCCTATATTTAATATTTTCTAAAGTTACATGATTACATGATTTTTTTAAAAAAGTATGTTACTTTTAAATGGCATTGAAGAGCCCACAGTTTTTTTAAAAAACCCTCATCAAGCTCAACTATTGTTCCTTTGCCCTGAATGAGAAGGGCCCACGTGTTGGGCTTATTGTGGTATATCACCCAAAGGACACATTCTCATTGGGTTGCCAAATTTGAGAGGACGATGACTGGAATCTGAAACAACAGCCTCAATATATAGTCCTTCTTATCATGCCAGAAAATCTCAGGGCTCCTTCCCAACAATGTACACCCATTTAATAAAGCAGCCAGCAAAGACAAGCCGTTGGCTGGAGAAAATGAGAATGTACTTCTGATATCTTTGGCATCAAAATGCCCTGAGAGAGGCAAAATGGTCAAAACTCCATAAAACTTTCATAGCCTATTAAGAGTGGCATGGCAGGCTTGGCAGAGGCTAGGAACGGAAGACGTAAACTTGCCTCCGAAAGAAAAAAATGGTTGGACTGAAGTTCCACAGAGCTTGATTGTTCAGACAGAACAGCTTAAAGTTATTATAGAATCTGATTGCCAAGCAACGTAAGTGAGCCAGGGTTGAAGCAACATATAAGTGACAGACAGACAATTCTCACTGCAGCTGGGATCTTAGTAGAAATCTGTTAATTGTGTGTTGAGGGATAACATCAGAAAAGGGCATTAAAACAACTGTCTAAACAGGATGAAACAAAAGCATATTTGGCATGTTTCCTCCAAGGACAGGAGGGCAAATGTTGGCAACTTTCTTCAAATGGTGGGAGATGAATTTGCTTAGAATCTTCAGACATGGGATTAAAATAACGTGATCCAACTAATTATTTTTCACTCCTTGGTATGTTTCTTAGGCTGATAAACCTTTTTCAGCTTGTTTAAATATATATATTGTTTTGCTTTGAGATTTCACCTCTAAAAATTGTTTGGTTTGCAGTATGTTTACACTGCTACCAGAAACTAATCTGAGCTTAAGTTACATGAGGAAATAACTCAGATATTAGATTAAATACATTTAGAAGTCAAAGAGGAGGAGAACAGTAAAGGGGCTTCAGGAAAACTTCAGATATGTGTACATTTTCTGTGCTGTCCAGTACAGAAGCCAGTAGCTACATGTGGCTATTTATGATTTAAAGTGATTAAAATTAAACAAAATTAAAAATTCAGTTCCTCAATCACACTACTCACATTTCAAGTGCTTAATAGCCATATCTGGCTACTGACTACCATATGGGATAATGCAGACGTAGAATATTTCTTTCGTCATGGACAGTTCTATTGGGCAGCACTAGATTCGACCTTGAAAATAATTCTCAAAAACTCTGATTTGACCTGCCCAATTTCCATGGGTTCCACCCGTATTTATAAATGCCACCATTAGTCACTCCCATCATATTTTCTTTCTTTGCATGTCACCTGGTGAAAGGATATAAACAGCAATGATTTGAGTAGCTGGATACTCATGGAGGACAGAAATGATATCCCATCTCCTATGACTAACACGATGCCTGGACCATAACTGGCTCTCACTAAAGGTTTACTGACTGACTTGCTGATTTAATAGGGAAGGGATGAAAGAACAAGGAAAGCATCTCACACCAGAACAAAGTTTATTTTTCTCAACAGAGTATTATCTTATAAAGGATAGACACCCACAGATAAACCAGAGTTTAAGCAAGGGGAACTGAACATTAGAGACAGTGTTGCTCTCAAACCCTACACCCACTGATAAACCAGAGTTTAAGCAAGGGGAACTGAACATTAGAGACAGTGTTGCTCTCAAACCCTAGCAGAGCCTGTTTACTTACACTTCCTTAGTCCAATATCTTTTCTATCTAAAAAAAAACGAGACCATCCTTTGCCCCAGGGCAATGCAGGAGAAATACCGGCCCAGAGCTCCAGGCTGAACCTCCTCTGTTACCGTTCTCCTGTCTAATTTTGTTTTAGCCCTCCTATCCGCATACTTTCATAAGGCAATATAACATCCCCTAATTCCAGATTCCAGGGGGGCTGCTTCATAGTAGCATCTATGGAATCACCTCAATTTTACCAGAATTGTGAAACAATAAATTCTGTTGTTTAAGCCACCCAATCTGTGGTATTTTTTAAGGCATCCCTTGGAAACTAACACCAAAATCTGTTAAGTTTGCTAGGGCCGCTGTTAACACAGTACCACAGACTGGGTGATTTAAACAACAAAAACTTGTTCTCTCACAGTTCTGGATGCTAGAAATCTGAAATCAAGATGCTGGTGGGTTGCTTCCGTTTGAAGGCTGTGAGGGAGGATCTGTTCCAGGCCTCTCTCTTAGCTTAGGAAACTAACACCAAAATCTGTTAAGTTTGCTAGGGCCGCTGTTAACACAGTACCACAGACTGGGTGATTTAAAAAACAAAAACTTGTTCTCTCACAGTTCTGGATGCTAGAAATCTGAAATCAAGATGCTAGTGGGTTGCTTCCGTTTGAAGGCTGTGAGGGAGGATCTGTTCCAGGCCTCTCTCTTAGCTTATCAACGGCCATCTCCTCCCTGTGTCTCTTTACATATAAGCATGTCTCTCTGTCCAAATTTCCTCTTTTGCCAAGGACCCCAGTCGAGCTGGATGAGGGCCCACCTTAACAACCTCATTTGAATGTGATCACCTCTTTAAAGACCCTATGTCCAAATAAGGTCACATTCTGAGGTAGTGGGGTTAGGACTTCAACATTCAAATTTTGGGTAATATAAATTTTAAGGATAATATATCACCCTTAAACATATTTGTGGCCATAAATAGTGTGTGGTGATCAGAGTTTGGGATGGCATGACATGAAGCCCATCTCAAAAGTTCTACTCTGTGGCCTTAGACAAGCCACATCATCTCTCCATACCTGTTTCCTCATCTTTAAAATGATGTCCTTTCTCACACTTAACAATTGTACTATATTTTATCCTAGTCCATCATCCTGCATTTACTAAGGTACCTAGAGCTATGCAGAAACTGCTGAGTGAAATGAGACAATTAATTCAACAATCACTGAATGCAGTACTCGATGGGCCAAGCTCTGCCCTAGGCGATGAGGACACAGGAAAGGGTCTGGAACAGCACTTGACCTCAAGAAGCTCCCAGACTAGTGAACTCTAGGTTCATTTTAAAGGCAAATAAAAGAAAGTCAACCCATTACTTGTGGGACCTGGGTATATATTAGCTCCCCTTCTCACTCTAAACTCAATGCATGAATTTGGAAGGATTCTAAACTTTCTGAGATCAGACTCATGAAAACATAGCTGAACTGTAAATGTGGGAAGGGAACTAAAATGTATTGATGACTGACTATATATCAGGTACTTTACTTCCATCCTTCTCTAATGCTCATAATTATTTCAGGAAGAATTTGTCTAAGAAAAGCCAAGTCCAAGATCTAAAGGCAAAGGAGAAAAATCCACCTCCCTTTGCAGTAGTATTTTGGGGAATTTCTGTGTGGGTCTTTTTTTCAACCTTATATCTAAGCATAGTAGAACCACCTATACTAATAATGACCCTGAAAGATTTTTTTTTAAGGCTCCATCCATAAACATAAAAGCTATGAGCAACCTGAATACGTATAAACACCAATTGTGGCTTTACACTCTATGAGTCAAAGTTTAATGGCCAATCTTAAACAGACACATAAATAAGAGCAGACTAACTGTTGGAAAAGATCAAGATTGGATTTTGAGCTGGAAGGGCTGAATCTGCCTGGAACATTTCTAATGACTGCTGAACAGAAGATAAGTGATCTGTGTCTTAGTTACAGACTTGAAGGTAAATTGGATCCATTAAAGGATAATTTGGGAAATAATAGTGATGATGATAATGCTAATGCAGCAGTAATAGCACTCCACTCTGGCCTTGGCTGGGTTATGCTTCCAGCCGGCTTCCTCCAAGCCCAACCATTTAGCTTTCACTAGCTTTCAAGGGCTGATCATCACAGCATCTGTATTCATCCCCGGAGCTGAAGAGCAACCTCCTACCTCTAAAATGAGTAAATAAACATGAGAGTGAGCCCCTCGATGAATGCCCACCCATGGTTATTGTGAAGGCTTTGGGCCAGTCTGCTCTAAAAGTGCAGACAGATTTAAGGAGCCTTTGCCATTTACTGGAAGCCCATGTTGAATGGGAAGACTTATTGGAGCCAGTGATGATAAAACAATAAATACAAGAGACACAGAGTCAAGTTCAAACCCACACAAAACCGCCTGGCAGGTTACAGAGCAAATCTAAACAGACAACCTTCTAAAGGAGCAAACATGGAGAAAAACCACCACGGTCTTGTCATCCCATCCCAACTATTTATAAACACTCTTCTAGCCAAGCTTCAGTTTTACTTAATTTTCATGCACACTTTCTATAGTTATCTGGAAGTAAAAACAAAAATTACCTTTCATCAGAGCATACAGACAAACCTAGGGTTGTTTTTTCACTGCCTATGAACAAACCTGAGGTCAGAAGGTTGAACATAATTTGAGCAGCAGTCATTCCGGGGACTAGAAACACGGCGTGATAATGGATGTCTCCGATAAGGAGAATCGTCCTTTATCATCTTCTTTCTCCATTCCTGATTTTCTTCATTTTTCCCTTGATAAGACACTTTATTTTTGGTTGCATTTCCAAACAGATAACTGCTTACCGTCATACACTATTTATCCTCAGTGAAAGGTTGAAAAAGGTACAAAACACACCCTCCACAACTGTAGTTGCCAATAATTTCTGGATCCGTTTGGGGCTGATCTCATCCTTATCCTCCCTCCAGGACCCATCAAAATAATGGATGGCGTAACTTCTCTCTAGCGATGCCAGTATGAATAGTAACATGCTGTGGTAGGGATTTTTGCTTCCCTCTGATTAATAGGTATTCAGGAATCACGGCCCTTTCACTGTTTTCTTTAGATTAGGAGGGAAGCATCATGCATGGGGTTGAATTGTGAGGGGAAAGCAGGGGACCTTTCAGATCATGGTGGAAGAAGTCGCTGTAGCTTACTTTCCTCTTGCAGTTTCACCTAACACTACCACTGAGCTGTTCACAGCATAAACTTGGGGTCATACTGGTCTGGACTGAGCTCTCACTCAGCTAAGAGAGAAAGCCATTTAACGTCTTCTCAGCCTCAGTTTCCTTTCTGGGAAGTAGGAGTAATACGGGTCCCTAACTCACAGGGAGTGTAAGGTCTAAGTTCCATAATGCCAGAAGAGCCTAATGGCAAAGTGCCCGCCACCTGAAGGCCACTCTTCCCATCAAATGCTGCCAGGATGGATATGAGGATCCACAGAGAGTTTGGTCAGTTTTCAAAGTGAGCACTTTAGTCCAGCCCTGGTTAACTGGACACTAAAAAGAGGGCACAGGAGAGTTACCAACTGCTCAAGGAAGGACGTGGCATTTTTAGGTTTTAATACAGGCAGGATAAAGAGAGCACCTGGGTACATAGACTCTAAAATTTGTCATGGAATTGCTCTGGATATTAATCCTCTGTCAGATGTATATTTTGCAAATATTTTCTCCCACTCTGCTGGTTGTCCTTTCACTGTTAATTGTTTCTTTTACTGTGCAGAAGCTTTTTGGATTGATATAATCCCATCTGTTTATTTTTCCTTTAGTTGCCTGTGCTTTGGGGGTCATATTCATGAAGTCTGTACCCACTCCTACTTCCTGGAGAGTTTCCCCTAGGTTTTCTTTAAGGAGTTTTATTGTTTCAGGATGTACATTTAATTCTTTAATCCATTTTGAGTTGATTTTGGTATATGGTGAGAGGTATGGGTCAAGTTTCATTCTCCTACATATGAATATCCAGTTTTCCCAGCACCATTTGCTGAAGAGGCAGTCTCTTCCCCAGTGTGTAGACTAGGTGCCTTTGTCAAAGATCAGATGGCTGTAGGTGTATGGGTTGATTTCTGGGTTCTCTATTCTATTCTATTGATCCGTGTGTCTGTGTTTGGTTATTATGGCTGTTTTGGTTATTATGGCTTTGTAATATGGTTTAAAGTCAGGTAGTGTTATGCCTCCAGATTTATTTTTTTTTTTTGCTCAGGATTGCTTTGGCTATGTGTGGTCTTTTATTATTCCATATAAATGTCTGGATAGTTTTTTCCATTTCTGAGAAAAATGTCATTGGAATTTTGATGGGAAGTGCATTGAATCTGTAGATAACTTTAGGTAATATGGACATTTTCACAATGTTAATTCTTCTGATCCAAGAGCATGGTATACCTTTCCATCTCCTTGTGCCCTCTAATTTCTCTCAACAGTGGTTTGTAGTTCTCTTCATAGAAATTTTTCACATCCCTGGTTAACTTTATTCCTAAGTATTTTATTTTTGGGGTGGCTATTGTAAATGGGCTAGCTTTCTTGATTTCTTTTTCCGCATGTTCACTAGAATTTCATCATAGAAATGCTACTAATTTTTTTTTTTTTTTTTTTTTTTCGTGTCCGGCAACGGATCGCAACCCCCTCAGTGTCGCGCCCGTACCGGACCGGGACCGGCAACATTATTCTGATCCAAGAGCATGGCATACCTTTCCATCTCCTTGTGCCCTCTAATTTCTCTCAACAGTGGTTTGTAGTTCTCTTCATAGAAATTTTTCACATCCCTGGTTAACTTTATTCCTAAGTATTTTATTTTTGGGGTGGCTATTGTAAATGGGCTAGCTTTCTTGATTTCTTTTTCCGCATGTTCACTAGAATTTCATCATAGAAATGCTACTAATTTTTTTTTTTTTTTTTTGTGACCGGTAAGGGGATCACAACCCTTGGTGTGGTGTCGCCTGCACCGCGCTCAGCCAGTGAGTGCACCGGCCATCCCTATGTAGGATCCGAACCCGCGGCCTCGGCGCTCCCAGCGCTGCTGCGCTCCCAGTGCCGAACTCTCCCGAGTGAGCCACAGGGTCGGCCCAGCTACTAATTTTTTTGTGTTGATTTTGTACCCTGTAACTTTGCCGAAATCATTTATCACCTCTAAGAATTTTGTAGAGGCTTTAGGCTGTTCAATATATAGGATCTTGTCATACACAAACAGGGACAGTTTGACTTCATTTTTTCCAATCTGGATGCCCTTTATTTCCTTCTCTGATTGCTCTAGTTGGTACTCAAACAACTTCACAGTGAAAAAAACTAATAACCCAATTAAAAAATGGGCAAAGGAGTTGAACAGACATTTCTCAAAGGAAGATATACAAATGGCCAACAGACACATGAAAAAATGCTCAACATCACTTAGCATCTGGGAAATGCAAATCAAGACCACTCTGAGATACCATCTCACTCCAGTCAGTATGGCTAATATCCAAAGGACTGAGAATGATAAGTGCTGGAGAGGTTGTGGAGAAAAAGGAACTCTCATACACTGTTGCTGGGACTGCAAAATGGTGCAGCCTTTATGGAAAATGGTACGGAGGTTCCTCAAACAATTATAGATAGATCTACCATATGGCCCAGCTATTCCACTGTTAGGAATATACCCAGAGGAATGGAAATCATCATGCCAAAGGGATATCCATACTCTAATGTTTATTGCAGTGCTATTTACAATAGCCAAGAGTTGGAACCAGCCCAAATGTCCATCCTCCGATGTGTGGATAAGGAAACTGTGGTATATCTACACAATGGAATACTACTCTACTATAAAAAAGAATGAAATACTACCATTTGCAACAACATGGATGTACTTAGAAAACATTATATGAAGTGAAACAAGTTTGGCACATAAAGAGAAATACCACATGTTCTCACTTATTTGTGGGAGCTAAAAATAAATAAATAAGCACACAAACAAATAAAGGGGGGAAGAAGACACAACGGGGGGAACAATTCCTTGAACTTATTAAGACAAGTGAACAGATATGATGTAAGGGGGGAGGGGAGAGAGGGATGCGGGAAGAGAAACTGGTAAAGGGTCAGGAAAATCAACTACAATGTATATTGAGAAGTTAAAATAAAAAAAAATTTAAAAAAGAAAATTTGTCATGGAATTGCTCTCCTGGATCGAACTGATAATGACGTTTACAAATTTGGAGTCTGATTTTCAAAACGGAGCATGATAAGCTCTAGACAAACCCTATTCCCATCCCCAGATTGTCAAACAGGGTAATTATAGCTCAGTGGTTCTCAAGGTCCAGTACCTGCAGCAGCTGGACCTCGGGAGCTGTCAGAAATGCATATTACTAGGCCACACCCCGACCTAATAAATCATAATTATGAGGATAGGGCCCCCCAAATTTGTGTTTTAACAAGCCTTCCAGGTGCATGTGACGCATCTTAAAGTTAGAAAAACTTATCTTCTCTTTCCCCTTTCACTGAAATTCTTAAAAAAAAAAAACAAATAAACTGACTTTTCTAATCCTACAGTTAGTGGGATGAGAATGAGCCATCCTTGGGAGAAAGTTTTTAGCACAGGTGTAAACAAGTAGAGGTATATGTCCAGATGCTAGTAGTGATTGCTTCTCCAGACAGCAGATAAATCTAAATAACCAGTCATATTATGGTGAAGGCCTTCTAGGTATGGATGCTAAATGCAGTTCAACCAACTTAATGGTATGTTCATTCACTCCGTGGCATCCTTTGTTTGTTAGAGATTAGCACTAGGAATTAGTAGAGTGTAGGCTTTTAATCCTTGCAAAAACTGTAGCCAAGAATCAAAGATGTTGAAGTGAAAGGTGTGAATGTGCTCACTCTCAAAGTCTGAGATAAGCACCAGTACCAGAGCTGAGCAGGGTCAGGAGCAAACTTGGCACTAGATTTGATTAAGTGGATACCTGAGAAAAACATGGCTACAATGGACCTGGTCCTTATGTACTTAACATCGACGCCTTTCGTCTCTCATGGGTAGCAGCCATAGAATCAGATTTGCTCCAGGGATGGGCCCCAGCTGAACTAAACGTGGGGCTATCCTCTTCCTCTTACCATAGTGATTGCCTAGGAAACCCAGCCTGGCCAGTTAGAACAGATATTCCCCCAGCCACCAGATCAGAGTAGTCCAAGCAGTTGGAATTTTGCGAGGACACAGAAGCTCCTTGTCAATAGTATATGGAGGTGAGGCGTCATTTTGACCCAATGCAGGATGGTTACCTGCAGACAAAGTAGAAATGTGGGGCCATAAATGTCATTTGCTACTACTGTCAACATGATCCTTCCCCTCCTCACCAACCCAAGAGCTTCTCAACAAGGCAGCCTAGAGGAAAAAGAAATAACCTACAACAGAGAGCAGAGATAAAGAAGTATTCAAGAATTTCCAAGAAAAAGAATCAAAAAGAAAAATAATTGGGAAATGACTATCTATAGCCCCAGTAGTAAAAACCTAACAATAGAAAAACTTGAGATATGAATTCAAAAGGAAATCTCCCATTCCACCCCTGGGAGAAGGGTTAGGTAATTCCTCAGGAGGATGTAAAGCTCTTGAGGCAAGATCTAAATAAAGCCAAGAGTGGAAGGAAAGATCCACATAGGCATATGCAGAGACCCCATAGCAAATGGAAACATGTCGAGCATAACAATCCGAGGAAAAAGCCAGAGAGCCTGGAACAGAAAGAGCAAGAAGAAATACGGTACACAACACTCGGGTGCATAGACACTAAAAATGATAAGCAATTGTTCTCCTGGATTGAAGTGATAATGTTAGTCCAGGGTTAGATTCCACAGGCCTCTCAGGCCATGTTCAAAGTTGTGGTCTTTATCCTAAGAGGAATGGGAAGCTACAAATGGAGGGGTGGGTATGGTATCAATGACTAGTTTTTTTGAGAAGCAAGTGGAATGTTCTCATTACTCAGTCTCAGTCTGTTAGAAAAGATGTGACAACCTTACAACATCCCATACTCTTAGCAGAGTCCAAAGGGTTTCTGCAATGGCTAAGATGATTCTGCAGGCTGACTGCAGCTTTGAGGAAAATAAGAAACAATTAGCTTCCAGGCACAGGAAACCCAAAACACAGACAACACTAAAATATTTGACACTAGCCCTCCTTGGCACCAGACCCTGCTAGAAATGAGTTACTCCCCATCTGATGGTAAAGACATTCCCAACTAAAATTTCCCCTCTGGGGCTCTAGTCCACAGGCCTGCAGCTAACTCACCAATCAATGTTGTGTCATGTGACAATACCAAAGTAATTTACTACCTGCAACGACTGTTTTCCTCAATTTTAAGACAAGTTTTCATTTTTCTTTACATATTCACATTTCAGAAACTAAGGTGGGACTTAGAATCATTATATACATTTAATGTAAGGTTCCCCCCTGCCCCAAGCTGGTGTTAAATAAAGTATGCTTCTTATAATTCTTGATGTCTTAAGTAAATGCCCCAGATTTGATGCTATTGACTGTAACTGTCTCTTCAAATTTTAATAACACTTTATAAACTTCACATTTTCCTCACTGGAGCACAATTATCTGTTTAGTTCTTTTCTCTTCCACTATGCCCTGCACTTGTTTAAGGACAGAAGCTATTTTATTCCTCTTGGTATATTTCCCACCCCCTACGGCAAACAGTACCTACTAGGACCTTGCACATAGTAGGTGTCAAATGTTTTTTGAATTAATGAGTGAACCAGTAAGAGAATACATTAATAATATCATAAGTATGATTCGAGGATATCCTTTAAAATCCCTTGAAAGAATATAGATTACTTTTTTCTCTGTCATCTGGGCTGAATCTGTAATACCAAACATCTTTTTGAGTATTTACATTGGACCAAGCCCTGTGCTAACAGCCTTACATGCAATGTCTCATTTAATTTGTAAATGAACCCTCAACTGATGGTACCATTCTCTCCACTTACTAGCATATGTACTGAGGTCATCGATATTTGCCCAAAAGTAGCCAGTTTGTAAACAGAAATGCCATTTCTCAGCTCGGGCCTAGCTTACTCCACAGACTGTCCTCCTAATCCCTGCATTGAAATATCTTTAATATACCCATTTCAGAACTATATTTTGAAATTAAGGAATAGATTCCTCTGAAAGTCCAGTCTTTGTACTCTTTTCCATTCTTTTGGAAGTAATGATGAGATCTGGTTGCTGAGACAGGAATATTCCATGGTGAGGCATGGATTACCTCCAATTCTTTTGTTGCATAAAGACCCAGCTCAGGAAAAGATACATATGTTAATAGAACTGCTTGCATATTTCCCTCTGTCCAGGGGATTTGCTTTTATCCTATTCCAAGTGGATGAGGTTTATCTTCACATTTCAACTTTGAATGCAGAAATGCATTCTTGCTAAATCAGACACCTCTTTTTCTTTGGAAAGAAATGTGGAAAGAATTACAAGACACCATAATGAGATGATGGTGCAAATTATTCAGACTAGATTAAATTTAGTGGGGAGGCACCATTATATATTTAGATTATATGCCAAATCACATTCCCTAAAACAGGCTGTGTTAGGAACTGCTAGTTGTTCCCTTGTGTTTTTTATTACCCTTTCTCTGTAGTAAGAGACATCTGATTTTTAGTTGAGTACCTGGCCACCCCAAACAGACTACACTTCTGAGAGTTGAGACCACATAGTTAGGGCCATGTTTCTAAATTCTAACCAGTAATCTGTAAGTGGAAGTATCATGTATCAGCTCTAGGAAACTTTCTTAAAAGTCTGCTGCTCTGCTTCCTTTGAACCATCTTCTTTCCTGATGGCTGGAATTTTAAGGTGATGGCAGGAGGTAAAGCAGCCATATTGGACCATGAGGTGACCTTGGGAAGGGAGTCTATACATGGTAGAACAAGATAAAACAAGTCTGTGTCCCTGAGGTCTTTATGGAATAGAATCTTTATACCAACTCCACACTGTCTACCTTCAGATATTGACGTGAGGGAGAAATAAACTTCTATCTCCTATCAGCCACTGTTATTATTTTAATAGTTTAAGGCAAGCCTAATCCTGACACACAAGCCAACAGCATTCAGTAAACCCCTGATAGTAACATGGCAGTAAAAACAGCTAGCCTACAAAGAATAAATGTCAAACTTATAACAACCTTGTAACAGAATCCACTTATCTTTTTTTAAAGATATGGGTATTTTATGCTACTGCTATTTATTATGGAAATAGTGGTCATTTCTTGGGGGCTAGGGAGTCACAGAATTAATAGAAAGATAAGTAAGTGAAACAGCAGAAAAAAAAATCAAAAGTTCAGCTGCTGAGTAAAAGGCAAGAAGAAGAGTTACCTAGGAACTAAAGAAATGAGTGAACAAATAAAAAATTATATTAAATAGTCCAATCAGAAGTAGAACTTGGAAGCAAGCTTTGACATCTGTCTAGAAAAATTCACTTCTCATACCTGAGAAGAGAGCAAGGTTGGGGGGTTTGTAAAGTGATTCTTCCTTGCCCTTTCCTGTCACTTGTCTACAACAGCAGTTCTCAAACTGGGGATCCTGCTGAACATGCAGATGCTGCTTCAGGAGACCTGGTTGGGACTCAAGACTCTGCCGTTCTAGCAAGCTCAGAGACAATGCTCAGGCCGCTGGTCCATCTATGGCCCATGCTTTGAATAGACAGGTTCTGCACAACTGCCAAAGAGATCTCTTTGAAACCTAAATCAGATCATGTTGGTCGCCTGCTTAAAACCCTCCAATGGCTTCCCCCTGCAATTAGAGCAAAATCTAAACTCTTTACTGTGCCCCAGGAGCCCTGGCCCACATCGCTGGCCACATTTCCACCCACTCCCTGCCTTGTCCACACTCCTCCAGCCACACTGGATTTACTTCTTGCTCTAAATGTGCCATCATCATTTCAGCACCTTGTTCCATTTTTTAAAATAGCATTTATTAATATCTGGAATTCCACCTTATTCTAAACCTGTAGAATATAAGCTCCTAGAGCTTAGTCTATAGTATGTACCAACGTATTCTCCAAACCTGGCCCAGTGTCTGCTACAAAGTGGGTACTCAGTACAAATGAATGCCAAAAGCTAAAGGCTGGACCACAAAAGTAGCAAAAGTAATTTATCCTGGGGCACAACAGTCTGGTGGACAAGAGGAGCTTGAAGACTGAGTGATAATGCCATTATCTGCAACACACACACACAGCCTGGTGTCCTGAAAGAATTGACTCCAATTTAAGTCAATCTCTACAGCAAATAGCATCAGAACCAAACTCCCAGTCTCACAGCAGATGATTCATCCCCAGCAATGGCTGACACAACAAAAGCCCGTGACGACAAATGCAGTTGGACACTGCCTTGGTGTTTGTTGTAAAAGCCACCTTTTAGGCTCCAGGGAAATGCTTTTGTGATACTGATGACTTCCATGGCCAAGGAGATTGAGCACAGGGTCACCCCAACTGAGACAAATCTCTGAATGTGGCACCATTGCCCAGTGAAGGCCTCCTGAAGAGAGGGCAACTGTCTCTTCTTCCTCACCTCTTTACTTGTAGTTATATAAAATCCAAACAAACATGCATGGTCCAGAAGAGTCAGCCAGCTCATGCCATGGAAAATGGCCTTCATGTGTTTTCTTTCAACTCACCCCTGATCACTCCCCAAGGGTGGAAATAAAACATTTTGAAGGTCTGAGAACTTTCAAAACAAGCCATCATTTAGAAATAATGGCTGCTCTTGCTATGCACATAAATAAAAATCCATACTAAGCTTAAACACATTTATAAAGTCTTTGTAAAGACTTTGCCTTTTCTCTATAAATGTCCGAAAAGATTAATTAAGAGCGGGATGACTCATCCATCTAGATTGATTAAACGTATATTTAAGGGTCAGACTGAAAACAATGACTAGATACATTAACATACAATTTGCCCACAGTGATTAGTCTATTTATTTTACTTGCTGACAATATTTCTGGAATTAAGTCATTGTTAATCTACGTCTGGAAGGAGAGACAGGACCACCCAACTCCCCATCCTAGAAGCCATTTCTCACTTCCCAATACTAGCATTCTTCCCCCAAATTTTCAGGCTCCCTTAAAGCTTGGGAAGGGATCAAGATATCACAGTACACAGGGATGTATAAAAGCCACATCCCAAACAGCCTACTGCTTCTCCTGTTAGCCCTCTGAACAATGTCTGCCCTCTCTGAATTTCCTTCTCCTTTTTTACACTGTCCGTTTGCAACAGGTCACATTTTCCAAAAACCTTTTGGGAAGTACCGTACTCTTTCCAGAAACAAGGCATTGATTATATACTGACGTCTAGGCCTAAAGAATAATGGCTAATCATGTGCAGCTTTTTTACATGCCCTTTATTTCAATTAATTGTCACAATAAGTCTGTAAGGAGTCTGGGATATAAGCATTCCTCTCCCCATCTCACAGGTTAGGGAAACTGGGGTTCAGAGTGCGCCACCGGGCCGGCCCTAGGAGGTTTTTAAAGATCCAATCATACTTCTAGACTGACCACAAGGTTCTAAAATGAGTCTACCAACACAGTTCTAAAGAAAACAGGGCACTTTGAGTAGAAAGTAAATGTAACCAGGATCCAATCTTCCTCATCCAGGCAGTGTGAAATTGGATTTGGTGGATTTGGGTTCAGATCCCCACACCACCACTGTTCTTAGGCAGGTTACCTTTTTTGAGCTTCAGTTCCCTTATCTGTAAAAAGGGGTGATTAACTTACAAGATAGTTGAGGATATTAAACAAAGTAATGAAGGCAAGGCAATAGACATAATGACTGTCACATAATACATGCTCAATTGAGGAGAATTGTTCTTATTATTGATCCCTGCCTTAGGTTCTGTATAACATAAATAATAATGATGATCTTGACTAGCCACCTACTGAAGATTTTACTGTTCTAAGCCCCTTACACTGTATACATTAACTCATTTAATGCTCACAACAGCTCTATGAGGAAGTGCTATTGTTATTCCCATTTTACAGATGGGTACACTAAGGTCCAGAGAAGTTAACTTATTTGCCCAAGGTCACATTACCAGTCATTCTCAGAGCCTCCATCAGAAGCAGGCACTTTAGCTTCAGGACACACTCCCTTAACCATAATGCTACATGGGAAGTAGTTACACAGTCACCAATCCAGTGGGCACCTGACATGAACTACCAAAATAGAAGAGGCAGGATGCCGTAAGATGGCTTCCAGGGCCCCGCACATCTCCCTCCTCCCCACTCTTCCTTCCCTCCTCCACGCCAATCTTTGATTTTTTAGCCAATGTGTAGCTAAGGAGAAAACAGAGGAGAGGTTTGTTCCACCAGCACGCATTCTCAAAAGTGGAGCCTCTTCAACAGATTTTAAGATAATATGATGATATCATGGTTGTTAAGACAACAATGAAAAATAATAGAGAAACACTAGTAAAAGTGTTACGCACAATGAGCAGTGGCTCAGGCCCTGCATTTCTCCAATTCGGCTCCTCCCCAAGACTCATTTTTCCCAGAAGAGAACCTGCTACACCTCTGTGCCTACACCGTCCTCACCTCTAATCACCAACCTCCTGCCACCTCCAGGTCACACAGCTCGTTTCCTACTCACCCATCAGCTTTCAGCTCAGATCTCACCTCCTCCAGAAAGCCTTTTTGGACCCCCATGCCTATTCCACTCTCTTAAGAGTAAGTGGCCTCTCCTGGGCTCCTGTAGCATCCGTCATCGTTTTATAAGTTCCTATTGCCCTTTCCGTGTCTTTCTGTGGTCTGTAAGTTCCAGAAGGGCAGGATCCAGATCCAGAAAGTGTTATTCTGTATCCCCAAAGTCTAACTTTGTGGATGATCTATAATTAGACACCTCAATAAATATATGTTGAATGGTACCTTTGACAACTACAAAGCATGCCACTTCTTTAACTTTCAGCACTGTGTAATAAAATTCTTAAAGATCAAGTTTTTCATGACCTGAAAGGTATACAGACAATTGCAGAAAATGACAGCCAGGATACTTTCTTAGGTCACTCACTACAATAATCTGAAAACCTGGAGAAGGTTTAACAGTACTTGTTTCTGGAACAGTCTTCTCCCCCAAAGACCCGAAACCCCCACTTCTGTCATTTAAAATCATTCCAATTCATTTGGTTCCCTGTGGACATAATGCACAGGGGCTTAATGATAAGTATGACATTTCCCTTTAGCTTTCTGTTTTCTGGATTTAATGACTCCAGCTTCTTAAACTTTTCCCTATAAAAATCTACTAATAGCTCTCACTGCTTTCCTACTTCTCCATATTACTCATCTCTTAACTCTTATTGTTAAATCTCATAAGGAAATAAAATAAGTTTGAGGTTCATATTCTAGCCTTTGTTCTCTGAGGGCTTTAAAGACAAAAAATAAAAACCAAAACCAGAAACCTCATCTATTATATCTACCGAGTGAGGAATAAGGGTTCAGTTAATTGTCGTTTGGTCTCAGTCTCTCTAAGATTTTTTTTCCTTTACTACTTGAGGCTCATATTTTGAAACATGCTCTACTTTAAACCAAGTTCTAGAAGACAGAGATGATGTGAAGCCCATGGTTTAGTATAAGGGTATACTAAACATTAAGACATAGAAATCCTTCTAATATTTTTCAGAATGGTCCCATTGCAAACATGCTGACCTGTTTTCTCATGAGTAAATGCATAAGTGTCATGTCTATTTCCTAATTTGGGGCTTAAAAAATATGATCAACCTACAAATCTCTAGGTAATGACATTAATATCATTAATAAGTAAGAAACATTAATTGCAGCTTCTCTCTGTGATGCTCTGCAAGTCAGTCCACAGGCATTATCTTCTAATCATGAAAACATCTTTATGAGATAGATGCTACTTTTATCCTGATTTTACAGAGGAGGAAATTAAGGCTCAGAAAAACTTACACAGAATCACCCAGCCAGTAGGTGGCAAGGCAGAGAGAATACAACAAGCCCTAAGCTCTGAGTACAATTCTTGAGGTTCTGGAAGTACTGATTTTTGGTTTTTATTTGTCTGTTTCTTAATAAATGACCTGATCCAGCATCATGCAAACAGCAGAGTCATAATAATTATTTGATTTTAACATAAGAAAGTGGAACTTCCATACTTTATTAGCAAAACTATAAAATGGGTCAACCATGTGGGTGATCACTCTGGCAATATCTAGGAGTGTCAAAGATGGGCATATCCTAGGCCCCAGCCATGATTCCCTGGGCAGCATGGCAGATACAACTAGTCAATTGACCCAACCCCTGTCCACAGTCTCCTGCCTTCTAGAAATTTGCCCGTAATTGGCTGAGGGGTGAGACTTGTGATGGTGTTCTAGCCAATGGGGTGTAAGTGAAAATCAGTGGGTGGGGCTTCTAAGAAAACTTATTTACAGGGAAAATATGACAAGATTGCTTTATTGGTCTTTTCTTCCTTTCCCTTCTTCTTGACTGTCCTGTGGACATGATGCCTGTAGGTGTTGTAACTATTTTGTGACCATGAAAAAACAAACCTGAGGATAAAAGTTCCCCTGCTAAAGATGGCAGAGAAGAGAGCTGGAATAAATCTGGATCCCTTTGACATTTCTGAAGTGCTCCAACAATCCTAGAATGCCTACCTCCAGGATTTTGTTAGAGTAGGAAGAATACGTGCCATTATCCACTGATATTTGGGTTTCTTTGTACAGTTCTCTAGAGAAACTCTCACACATGTGGGCAAGATGACATACACAAAAATGTGTAATGTGAAAACTGGCAAACGAGTTTTAGCTTAATGCTGTCAATAGATAAATGGATATGTAAACTGTGGCATATTCATGCAATGAAACACCACATCACACTTAAAAGGGAGTGAACTAGACATACACATAACAGAATAGATAATTCTTGAAACCATAATGTAAAGTGAAAAACAAAAATTGCTGAATGACATGTGTTCAGTACAATACCACTTGAATATTTTTTTAAAAACCTAGAGCAATTCTATATTTTTATGTATATATGCATGTACATAAATCATGCATATTATCTTTTAATTCCATTTTTCCACAAACTTTCTGAAGAACCCTTCTACATTGTAAAAATGTATACATGTAATGTAAAAGCAATGATAAGAAGGAAACACCAATTTCATGGGGGGGGAGGAAGGGAATCAAATTGGGAAGTGGCATAGAAGGCCCTTCAACTGAACCTGTAGTGTTTCATTTCCTAAAAGTAATCTGAATTAAATATGGCAAGAAAGTCTCAACACTGGTAAATTTGGGTAGTGAATTCATGGGCATTTGCTAAATAATTCTCCGTATTTTTCTATATATTTAAAATACTTTACACTTTTAGAAAATTGGATGAAAAAAGAAACAGACTGTTTTAAAAAACAGTTGGCTATTTATGTAAATATATGCTGCCAAATGTAAGGTGATATATCAAAACAGTGTGCTTTATTATTATCATTACCATCAACCAAGAAGGCTTCATTGAGGAGTGAACTTCCCATGGGCCACAAAGAAAGGGTAGAATCAGAAGACTTGGCTAAACAGTGAGGGTTGGAAGATGTTATAGACTGAATTGTGGCTCCCCAAAATCCATATGTTATGAATATTTAACCCCCAATGGGATTGCATTTGGAGATATAAAGTAATTCAGGTTAAGTGTGGTCATAGGGTGGGGCCCTAATCCAATAGGACTAGTGTCCTTATAAGAAGAGGAAAAGATACTAGGAGCACGTGCATACAGAGAAAGGCCACGAGATGACAGTGAAAAGCTGGCAGTCTACAAGCCAAGGAGAAAGGACCCAGGAGAAACCAAACCTGCCTATACCTTGATCTTGGACTTCCAGCCTCGAGAAGTGTGAGAAAAGAAATTTCTGTTAAGCCACCCAGTCTGTGGCATTCTGTTATGACAGCCTTAGCAGATGAATGCGGGGGGTATATCTAGAACTGTGGTACTAAATTACTGCTCAATTAGTGCAGGAGGGGGAGCATTTTAAAAGTTGGGGATGGGGAGATTTTTTGTGACACCAAGCTTGAGGAGCAAAAGAGCCATTTAGTGGGCAGGGGCCAGGGAGGCAAACCTGTTTCAATGCCCAGTTTAGTCCTAACAAGAAAAATAGTGCTGCATCCCAAATGTCTTTAAAATATCATACAGGAAATTCATGTAGGTGAAAAATCTAATTTACAATTATATAGAGCTACATAAAAATGCAAAATATTGTTTTGGCCAGGTGATACACACTGAATTTTCCAGGAAAGTAACTACTGTGTAGATGAAGAGAGGTTTATACTTTGTGTTCTTCAGAACTTTGCCAAAAGGTACTCACGGCCGTCTTGGAAAATCTTATCACTGACAGTAATGTCCCTAATGAAGTTATAATTTTCCACATAACATATCCGTATCAGTCTCCATCTGTAGCTATTGTACACACCAGGGGTCAGCAAACTATGATGAGCTGGCCAAATCCAGCCTGCCATCTGTTTTTGTAAATAAAGTTTTATTGGAACACAACCATGACCAATCACGTATGTATTGTCTATGGCTGCTCTCACACTACAGTAGAGTTGAGTATGACCCACAAAGCCTAAAATATTTACTATCTGACCCTTTACAAAAACTAACATTAACAGAAGCCAACCCCTGTTATAAACAATAATTCTCATTATAGCACATCAAATTACTTCTGTACCTAATCTAATTTAATCCTAAAATATTTACCTATTGAAATATGCATGAGCTGGCTGGACCCACAAAGCCTAAAATATTTACTATCTGACCCTTTACAGAAACTAACATTAACAGAAGCCAACCCCTGTTATAAACAATAATTCTCATTATAGCACATCAAATTACTCCTGTACCTAATCTAATTTAATCCTAAAATATTTACCTATTGAAATATGCATGAGCTGGCTGGTTAGTGTGTGATGGTGATAACACCAAGGTCTGGGGTTTGATCCTTGTACCAGCCAGCCAAAAACAAACCAACAAAATACTCAAACAAAAAAATATGCATGATTTCACTACAGGTTACTTTTCCTTTAAGTTCTTTTTATTATAGCTAGTCCATTATGTATATTGCTTTGAAATTGTGTAGGTTTCTACATAGGTGTGACATTCATTTCAGGATAGTAAAGGGAGCATTTCTAAGTATTCTCAAAGAGTTCAGAATAGACCTAACAGAACAAGAACCATAAAGAACAAAGAAAAGAGTTACATGACCAAGAAAGAAAATGGAAAACAGATAACATGCTGAAGCTAAACTGACTGTGAGCTCCATGAGCAAAGCTACATCACTTAGCTCAGGGTCCCAGGAAGCACTCAATAAACACTTGCTTTGACCAACAGAATGCAGCAGAAGTGATGCTGTGTGACTTCTGAGTCTAGGCCTCAAGAGGCCTTGTAGCATCTGCCTTGACTCTCTGAATGTGCAGCCCTGTGGGATGAAGTTTGGTCTAGCTTAGAAGTTGGCAGAATATGGCCCATTGATCAAATCTGGCCCTGTACCTGCTTTTGTAAATAAAGTTTTATTAGAATACAGCCATGACTATTTGTTTATGTATTGTCTATGACTGTCTCACACTACAACAGCAGAGGTGAGTAGTTATATCAGAGATTGAGTGCCCTACTAAACCAAAATACTATGTGGCCCTTTACAGAAAAACTTTGCTGACCCTGGTCTAGCTGCTGGAGAATGAGACCACATGGGACAGGGAGGAGCTGTCCCAGCTGAGGTTTCCCTAGAACAAGCAGCTCCAAGCTAAGCTGCCAGGTGAATACAGCTATGTGAGTGACCCCAGGTGAGCCCAGCAGAAGAACAGTCCTGCTGAACTCAGCCCACACTGCAGACCTATAGGCTCATCAACAAATAGAATGGTTGCTATTTTAAGCCACTAACTTTTGGGTTGGGTTGTATTGTGGCAAGACCCTGCCTCTTTGTAGCAGACAGTGTTTGTTCCCACCTTATGTTCTTTGAGGCTCACCACTTCAGTGCAGGCTGGCTGGCTTCCAAGTACCATGATCCAGTTCTCTCTGCCTGGGGGCTTTCTCAGAAGCCCTGGAAGGGTATCTGTCCAAGTTGAGGAATTAACACACCATTTTCATCCCACCTATCCTTAACCAACAACTGACAGAAGTTGGTATAAAAAATATGCTCCAGATTCCTCACCCTTTGGAAGAGAGAACCCTGAGGTATGTGTTCTACGCTATTGTCCAGTGTTTCCCTGTGGGGTGACACTCTGATGTCCCATGGGCTTGCTGTCACACCCTTTAATAGCAGCCTTCCTTTCCATGTCTAACTTTCCCATGGCTGTATTGGTATTTCCTGAACATCCCAAACAAGCTATTTTCACTTGAATCCTTGTCATGGGATCTGCTTCAAGGCAGAACATAAACAATGATGCCATGTAACCTTAGACAAGTTTCTTTATCTCTCTGAACCTTAGTTTCCTTATCTGTAAAATGGGACTCATGGGAGTACTCATTTTATGGGAAGTGGTTATGAGGACTTATTAGAGATAATGCCAGTAAAGCACCCAGCACTCTTCTTGCTGGAGATGAGGTATCCTCGGGAGCTCCGCCTCATCTCTGCTTGGGCTCTGGTGATCAGCTAAGCCCACAGAGGAAACCCAGGCGATTGGCCAAGCCCCCCTAAAGATCCAGGGTACTAATTAAGGACTATCAATCCCCATCATAGGAGGCAGAGAGGCAGAGGACGTGGTGAATTCAGTCACGGTGTGTGTGGGCTTATTCTGTCTACCCAGTCATGTCCCAGTTCAGAAGTCTGAGCCCTGCGACACAGATCTGCGCCTGGAGGCGCCAAGGTTCCTGACTTCTGAGCTGGCTCGCTGGGCTGGAACCTGCTGCGTGCCTGACTCCAGGAACCTGCGTCCCAGTTCAGAAGTCTGAGCCCTGCGACACAGATCTGCGCCTGGAGGCGCCAAGGCTCCTGACTTCTGAGCTGGCTCGCTGGGCTGGAACCTGCTGCGTGCCTGACTCCAGGAACCTGTCCCCAACAGGAAGGAGGAACGCAGTCAAGGAAGTGTGGCAGACCTGACTCCAGACAATTAGAAAAACATCACCATGCCTCACAGTGGAAGGTGAGCATGACTTCAACTATGGCCTGAAAAAGAAATAGGGAGGGAGGAGGGGAGGAAGGTTTTTTTTGGTTTTTTTTTTCTCCTTTAGTAGGGACAAGTCTGTCTACCCAAAAACACTGCACTCCTCTAAAGCCTATAAATAAATACACACCCAAACCTGGAGAAAAAATTAAGAGCACATTTCTGCCTCACGGAGCAAGTCCCATTTGCTCTATTTCCTTTGTTTCTCATTTAAAGGTTGACTCCCTAAGTCTCTTTCCTCATGACCAAGACACTCAGGGGTGTTTAGGGGAAAACTGGACTGCAGAGATGCTCAGGACTTTCAGCTGGTCCTCAGATCCACATAAAAGGGTTCCAGACCCGAGGTGAGTCAGCGTGAGGTGGTAAGAGCAGAGTTCTGGATTGCAGCCAGGCCAGGAATCACAGCAAAGCTATAATTACCCTGTAGGACTTTGGATGGAAGTGGCTATTTTCGAACCTGACAATATCTCAACAGCATCTTGGAGTCACATTCGGGAAAGCCCCTTTTTACCACTGTTGTCTTCTTGTCATGCAATAGGATGTCAGTGTCGGAGACATTTCCTACCAGAAAACCAACAAGGGCTCTGTGTAGCACTTGGAGAAGCTTAAAAGGGTGCTGTGGTTTACAAGCCTTGGATCTGTCTGAAAATGCTACCACTTTTTCTTTCAGAAGAAAATATATTCATTCTAGTGTTTATTAGATCAACCTAATTAAGCTAGTTTGTGGCCATGGGTGCAATGATCAGAAAGCATAAAGTCTTGACAATGAATCTCTGTACAGCCACACATTCAAGGCCTTGTAACTATTAGATAGTCAGGGAATATCAATGGTAGGAAATAGAATGTGCTTAGCATATGGAGCCAGAGATCTCCTTGCAACTTTTTGACTTTAGGTTACCCAACCTCTCGGAGCCTCTTGGAGACTCTCAGAGAGTCTGTTTCTTCGCTTCCTCCCCTCCTAGGATTTTTGAAAATGTAGAAGGAGAAAAGGGGGAAAAAATTCCCAGCACATAGTTTCTGCTCAAGGAGTGTGAGTTTCTATCATTAGAGTATATTTGTGGTTCTTCAACTTAAGGGTATAGAAAAAAAAAAAAAAAAGAATGTGAAAGCAAGCATAGGCTGTTGGTTGAGCATAAACCTGAAGTTAGACTACCTGGGCTTAAATACTAGCTTTGCTCTATCCTATGACTATGACCATGGGCAGCTTATTTCATCTTTTCCTGCCTCAGTTTTCCCAACTGTGAAGCAATACAAGGGCCCACCTCATAAGACTGCTATAGGTAGGATTAAGTGAGACAATTCACATTAATACAGCACACTGTCTGGTACACAATAGCCACCAGTAGAGGAAACTTGTGCCCATTAGTAACATAACAATTATTTTAAAATGTTATTATTGAAGACCAGTCTTTTTTCATGCCTAGGAATTTGGGCTGTTAATCAAGAAGCAGATACTTGGTGGCCATTCAGAAGAACACACAGCACTTGGTAGCAACTAGCCAACTATGGGAGGGCACATTGTTTCTGTACACAAATGCACCTTTATGACCATGATGGCATAATAATCCTGATGAGTCTCAATCAGCTGTGTGAAGCTCAACAAAGGAAATGTGTTACAAATTTTATTTAAGGTATCAATGCATACGAAGGCTTCTATTAAAAATAATAAATTGGGCCGAAAGCAAGGTTATCCAGATCAACCAAACTTTCATTTCCTTTCATCACAAATCTTTTTTTTTTAAATAGGAGACAATGGGTGGATTTGCAGCCAGCCACACCTGAAATTTCCCCAAACCTTGTGTTAATGATAATGATAAATAGTAATGATGCTATGATAGCAGATAATGTCCACTGCTTACTCATGCCATATGCGTTACCTGCACTTAAGTACCTACTTTTTATTTGATACTCATCAGCTTTCCTTGCATCATCTTATTGAATACAAGGAGAGAGGGTACTCTCATTGTCCCCATTTTACAGATGTGATAACTAGAGCTCAGTAAGGTTAAGAGACGTGCTCATGGTCATGCACTGGTATGAGATATCCAGGGATTTGAACCTAACCCTGTGAGAAATAGAAGTCTCAAGTTTTATTTATGCTGAAGCCCATATTTTGGGTCTTTCCTGATGGATAGGGTATGGAGTAAGGAGACATTTATGAAGAGCAGATCTCATTTGTGGTTTCCTTCTTGTCCCAGGAAATTTCTAAAGAAGCTGGGAAGTGCTGAGAAGTCAGTAGATTAATGATAAGTCAATTCTTTGATCCTCACCACTAAGAAGCAGTCAAATGGGCAAAAGAGTCCAGTACACCCAGTGATGAAACTGCAGTTAGAAACCCTCCTGTTTGCATAGGGATTTTCACTTTGCAAAGAGCTTTACCCGTGTTCTCTCATTGGTTCCTTCAAACCACCCTGTAGAGGCAGAATGAACATAAACACCACTGGAGACACAGCTATGGAAGGGCTGGCTATGAAGAAAAGGGTTTAGAAACCCTAATATGCAGATGTTAATTATGAATGATTATCCAAGCTGGAGCTTTACAAATATGATAAATACACACAGATTCATTGACTAGCACAATTACACTTACTGTGTTCTATTTTCTGTTTTGTTTTGTTTTTGTTTTTGGCAGCTGGCTAGTATGGGTATCCAAACCCTTGACCTTCATGTTATCAGCACCATGATCTACCGAGTGGGCTAACTGGCCAGCCCCTGTATTCTATTTTAAGGTACCCCATTATCCATTAATTGTATGCCTGTGACCTATTTTAGAAACATACCCAGAAGAAACTCTTCATCTCACAGAAGTCACTGGGTTTCTCACACACTGGTGAGCAGATCTCTCTCCCAGTCCCTTGGTGTGTGCTGAGGACATCCAAACACTAGAAATAACCTAAGAAAACTCAAGTTGAGAAATCTACTGGGCTGAGGAATTGTAATGTACAATACATTCCAAAGTCATACAGCATCAATGTTTTTTAAATACCTACTATTAAAAATACCATTGCTAACCAAACAGACATTTGTTCAACACCAGGTACTCTGTGCACTAGCATAAATAGTTTTAGAGTTTGCAGGATCAATAGGAGGAGGATGTAAATTGGAGGCAGAAACAGGGAGCTAGGAAGGAGATCTTACATGTGCCAGTCCTTTTCAGAGTGCTGACAAAGGGGGCAAGAGCCATCCCAACAAGGGAACTGAGCTATCTAAGGTCTGCTGCATTTGGTCTTTGGCCATGGCTGGGTGTGCCTGGTGGGGAGGCAAGAGAAAGCAAAGAGTCCTTTTGGCCATTTTAAGGAGAGCTTGGGTTTTCTCCTGTAAGCACTGGAGTAAGGTCTGCTGCATTTGGTCTTTGGCCATGGCTGGGTGTGCCTGGTGGGGAGGCAAGAAAAAGCAAAGAGTCCTTTTGGCCATTTTAAGGAGAGCTTGGGTTTTCTCCTGTAAGCACTGGAGAGTCAATGGAGAATTTCAGAACAGAAGTGGCAGGATCTAGATTTGCTTGCAAAAGATTGCTTTGGCAGCAGTGTGGCAGTGAAAGAGAGAGGAGGCTGTCTTACTGCAGTGTTTGAAGACCATGGTCTTGCACTTCTGACAGCCACAAAGAGCTTTTTGGAACTGGGGACTTCTTCCACTGAATGCAGATCAGAAATAACTATACCCAGCATTTGTATAAGCCCTTTTACTTCTAAAAATCTCTCTCAGTTCCTCAAATGACAATCTGGGGAGGTGGGCCAATTGGAATTATCCCCCATTCACAGATGGGGAAGCATCCCTAAGTAGCTACAGAACCACAGAACAATTTCCAGTTAGAGTTATTGCATGCTAGCTCCGTCCCATTTAAGATTAGAATCTGATTTGTGGGGCTAGAAAACGAAACATGTTCAAAAACAAACGAACAAAGACATACACAGCATACCTGAAAACCAGAAGGCTGCTAGCTAGGGATCTGTTTTGCAAATTAAGAAGCATTTGGTGAAAAGTATTATAAGTTCTGTGCATCTAATATGCATAACTTTTAAGAATATATTTGGACATAGAATTTAAGCTTGCCTAACTGAGTGCATTACAATTCTTATCAAACTGTGCTTGGATTTAGCTTAAAAACATTCCAAAATGACTACATAATGAACATTCTCTGAATTACAAGTGAAAGCTAGTGGTATAATTCAGTCCAAGTCTAAAGGCCTGAGCACCAGGGGAGCCAATGGTGTAAGTCCTAGTGCAAGGCCAAAGGCTTGAAGGGGCAGGAGGATGGTGGGAACAGGTGTGGGGAGTCACTGGCGTAAGTCCCAGTCTGAGTCCAAAGTCCTGAGAACCAGGAGTGCCAATGTCCAAGTGCAGGAGAAGATGAATGTCTTAGCTCAAACAGAGACCAAGTTTGCCCTTTCTCCACTTTTTTGTTCTATTTGGGCCTCTGATGGATTGAATGATGCCCCCCTCTATTGGTGAGGGTAATCTTTACTCAGTCTACTGTTCAAATGTTAATCTCTCACCAGAAACACCCTTACAGATACATTCAGAATCAATGTTTTACCAGCTATTGGGGCATCCCTTAGCCTGGTCAAGTTGACACATAGAATTTACCATCACAACACAAGAATGTCCTTCATTCTCAGTTCACTGCCCATTTCTGCACTGCCTCCAAAGTATATGCATATATTCATGATGTTAGGGAGAGAGATAATCAACTGTCTTTAACATACAGTATAATTAACATCTTGAACTTTGGATTTCAGCAGGACAAGCCAAAAAAGGATTGTGCTAGGTTTGTAACATAGCTCTACATAGTCAAGAGAAATTCCAGGTGGNCTTGAACTTTGGATTTCAGCAGGACAAGCCAAAAAAGGATTGTGCTAGGTTTGTAACATAGTTCTACATAGTCAAGAGAAATTCCAGGTGGAAAAAAACAGAAAAGCTTTTAGTGTTCTTGAGCAGCTTCCATCTTGAACTTTGGATTTCAGCAGGACAAGCCAAAAAAGGATTGTGCTAGGTTTGTAACATAGCTCTACATAGTCAAGAGAAATTCCAGGTGGAAAAAAACAGAAAAGCTTTTAGTGTTCTTGAGCAGCTTCCGGAGTGGAAGAGCAGTGTATTTAGATTAGGCTGGGTAACTTATTTCCTCTAGGCCGCAGTAAAACGGCCCACAAAGCCCTAACTAAGCTGTCTCCTAGCTGTACTTTCAACCATGTCTCTCATCATTCTATTCCTCAATCACTCATATTCCACAGGGAGGCCTAGACGTCTCCTGGACATGCCAAGCACATTCCCACCACAGGGCCTTTGCACTTGCTATCTTCACCGCTTGGAAACATCTGTGTTCCTCAGAAATTTGCAGGCTTATTCCCTCATTCCTCAAATGGCCTTCTGAAAAAAGCCTTCCCTTAGTCTTTAAGCAGCACATGGCACCCTTTATTCTCTATCTGATCTTTCCTACATTTTTCCCACTGCATTTATCTCTACTTGACATTTTGTTTTCCTGTTTATTGTCCACTTCCATCCTCCCCCCGCCACAACTAGAATGTAAAACCCATGAGTGCCAGAACTTCAAAGAGTGCCAGCAAATAAATGGAAACTCAATAAATATTTGTAGAAGGGAAGGAGGGAGAGTGGAAGAGAAGGAAATCTTGATGCTCCACTTTTTTTCCATCTAAATTTCCAAATTCACACTGTAGTTCTAAGTTATTTCCATTGACTGGTTTACACTTGATTAAAATGAGAAACAATAATTATCTCCTTTTAAAATTTAAAAATTTTTATTTCTTGTAAAATACGCATAACAAAATTTACCAGCTTAACCATTCTTAAGTGCACAGTTCAGTAGTGTTAAGTTCATTCACCTTGCTGTGCAACCATCACCACCATCTATCTCCAGAACTTTTTATCCTGCAAAACTGAAACTTTATGCCAATTAAACAGTAACTCCTTGGCTCCCCCTCCCCAGCCCCCAACAACTATTTTGCTTTCTGTCTCTATGAATTTGACTACTCTAGGTACCTCATATAAGTGGAATCATATAGTATTTGACTTTTTGTGACTGACTCATGTCACCTAGCATAATGCCCTCAAGATTCACCCATGTTGTAGCCTATGACAGGATTTTCTTTCTTCTTAAGGCTGAGTAATATTCCATTGTATGTATATACCACATTTTGTTTATCCATTCATCTGTTGATGGATATTAGGGTTGCTAATTATTATCTCTTGCATTTATAATGCCTTTTCTGGATTTCAGAGCATTTCCAAGAGGAATTTCTAAGAGGTTGGTCATATTGAATTACCAAAGGAATTCTGCAGCACATCTCTAAGTCAAAAATGGCCCAGGCCAGTTTCCTTGTTTGTGGTCCCACGTATTTTAAAAATAAAGATATGCTCAATGTGGATTAGACATGCCCTATAGCCAGGGTGAAGGTCAAGGGCTTTAATTATCTTATGCCCTCCACCAGTCTGCCCAAAGCCCCTCCAAATAAATTACAATAAAAGTAAAAACAGAGAACTTCTATGTAAATACTGCCTCAAGGGGAGTACTCCAGCCCAGGCTTCCCATTGCACTGCTTATAAATCAGTCAAAGACATTAAAGAGCTGCCCCAGTCCAAAAAGTTATGCTACATTCTTAAATATTTACAGTAACCAGTTGCAGTGGACCGAATTATGTACCCTGCAAACTCATTGAAGCTTGAATTGTGTCTCCCAAATTTTATGTATTAGAAACTTGGTCCCCACAGTGACTGTTAAGAGGGTGGGAAATCATATTATGGTAATTGAAAGGTGGGGCCTTGAAGAGGTGATTGGATAGTAGGACTGTGCCATAGTGAATGGATTAAAAATGGTGGGCAGGAGCGTGGTTCTGAAGGCTTTAAAAGAAGAGAGGAGAGTCTGTCTTTCTCTCTGCTCTCTCTGCTCCACCAGTTTCACAATGTGATTCCTTACTCTCTCTGCTCCACTATTGTCACAATGTACCCTGCCATCATTGTCACCATCATCAAGACCTTCACCAGCTGTGTTCCCTGGACTTTGGACTTCCCAGCCTCAGAAACTGTAAGCAATAAATTTTATTTTCTTATAAATCACCCGGTTCTAAGTACTTTGTTATAAGCAACAGAAATGGACTAATACACCAGTTTAATGCTTTTAAGAGAAGGAAAGTGCAATGCAGTGTACTTGTAAAAGTATATAGTAATTTCTAATGCACCATAAGTAGTGTAGTCTAATAATGGAATAAAAGTCCAAAGCAATACCAGGGTACTTTAAAAAATCTGTGGAAAGGGCCGAGCCCGTGGTGCACTCGGGAGAGTGCGGAGCTGGGAGGCAGCAGCGCTCCCGCCGCGGGTTCGGATCCTATATAGGGATGACCAGTGCGCTCACAGCACTCACTGGCTGAGCGCGGTGCAGCCGGTCTCAAAAAGGACAAAAAAAAAAAATGTGTGGAAAGATGGAATTAAAAGATAGTATGATTTTTCCATAAACTTTTTGAAGAGCCTCTTACAATCAGCTTCTGTCCATCCTGTCAGTATCTAAGAAACACTTAATGAAACTTTGGTGGTTATGTCAAACATCCACATTTGAGACTCTTTATACGAATGAAACTTGGTAAAATGACCCTTGTGATACCACTGTGTTAGGCCAAGAGAGTTATCCCTAATTTACAGATAGAGAAAGTGAGCCTCAGAAAGACTATCACTCGTTCAAGGTTAACACAGGGAGCAGCAAAACTATTACTCACACCCAAATCTTCTAACAGCAAGTTCTAAGTCTTTCCACTACACCAGGCTGCAAAATGACATTCCTAAATGCAACAGGCTCATTTTTCCATCTCCTTTTATTCTCTGCTTTGCTATTCAAAGTTATTCTATACTGAAATTTCTTCCTTCAAGACTCATATAAAAGCTTTTTCCCCCAAGCTTCTCAGCAATAAAAAACACCTTTCCCCACAAAGTGGCCCTACATGCCACCTGGCAGCTCAGACCTCCCTTTAGGAAATACAACTTAATTTAATGGGGTGCTAGGAAGCAAGCTTGGGATACATCCAGCATTTTAATATAGAGTTTCTGACCAGATGGTATTCACTTGCTCCTAAACTTGTCCTTCTGTTATTGCAAGACTGCTTTTTTCGATTACTATAGCAATAACTAAAGAGGCGAAGGTCATGGTTTTGATCCGTGTAGGGGTCAGTTCCCTTTATTCAAACTCTAAGATGTTATTGCTATGATTGGCTCCATTCCATGGGCAGCCCCATTTCAAGTTACAGAGTGGCACTGGGTGGATGGATCAGTGCAAATTCTTTACCAGGTCACTAAGCAGCAAGTAGTCAAGTCAAGTCAAATCTGCACTTTCAGCCAAGGCCCATTGTGAAATTTCTAGAATGTATCTGAGTACATGCTAGGTGTCTAACAGAGCAGGATATAGTAAATGCTTGCAAAGTAAGTTTTAGTCCTAATTCACTGTTAATCGACTATTAATAATGAGTCCCTACTATATTTCTGGCGCTCTTCTGGGTGCTATGGATACAGCAATAATTAAAGCAGACATTGTCTGTGACGCTCATAAACTAGAGTCTCTAGTAAACCTATTGCTGTAGTGATAAGTCAGTATCATCTGCTAAGTATTTATTATATACAAAAGATGGTAGGGGCTACAAGGATAAAATCCCATTCCAGCCCTTAGAATCCCCTCTTATAAAATAAAAACCAACAGGTAAACTCTCAAAAATTATATTATATACATGTGTGCATAAAATAGTTAAATCATTGATTGACATTCTCTTAAGAGAATGGATAAATGCTCAGTAATGTTTGCTGCTGTTATTATTAAGCATGTTTCCACCATGTCTCTAAAATGGAGCCACCAAACCTCTGTCTCCCCTCCTTTTTATATGCAAAAACAAGGAGGCATACTCTTAGAAAGAAAATTTTTAAATACCCGTCTTTTTTGGTTTTCCTAGTAGAAAGACAGGATTTATCTCCATAGCATTGCTGGGTGTCAGATGTCTAAAAGGCAGCTTTTATTTTATTTGCACATGGGCAAAGACTGAGCACTGTGTACTCTTAATGGGAATTGAGATGAAGAGTGTTTTATAATGTAATTTTTTTTTTTTTTAAAGCAAGTATCAATTGTAAGCTAACTGGGAGAATCTAGGTCATGAGAAATTAGGTCACTATAAAGTTTTCCCTCAAAAGAGTTTTAAACTTTCCCACAATAAGGTTTTTGTTCCAAAAAGATAACTCAACCTTTGGACACAAGGTTAGCATAGAACAGAAGCTAGTCGTCTCATTGTTCTGAGGATAACATATGCATGTAGGTGTTGAGATCATGAACCTGGGAGTCAGAGAGCCCTGGCTTTGAATCCTGGCTCTGAAATTTACTAACTGGATGTTTTTGTATGAGATGGATAGTCTCTCAGATCCATGGTTTTGTTAACTTTAATATGTGAATAATTCAGCCTACCTCAAGAAATGATTGGGAAGATTAAATTAAGTAAT